>NW_016157391.1:250325-276883 GCF_001687245.7 Rhagoletis zephyria
GGGTTTGAACCCAGGCGTTGCGGAGTGGAAGCGCGCACTGCTTACCACTACACCACACAAGGAAACCAAGATGAAACGATGCAATAAAAGTCAGGACACGAAAATAGCGCGATGTTTTAAACCACCTAGTTGCGAATTAAGACGGCAGCGATGGGAAGAAAGCTTTGGTGTTGTACTACGTGATTCATCTCGCGTTTGTGAAAACCACTTCAAGGAAAGTGATGTGCAAATCAAACACTTTCCAACGAGCTCGTTTATACCCATGCACAGTCCCAATGCCATACGGAAAAACTGATACAAGTGAGGATTTAGTACACGATCAGGATACATTCTTTTTTGAGGCCCAAACTCAAACAGACGACTCTTTAGAATGCACGTTGCGAACAGAAATATTTCGGCTTACCGAAATAATTAAACCATGCAAGCAAGTATGGAAGAGCTTAAATTAAAACCGCTCGAAGCAAGGTCTTTAATGGAAAACTAGTTCACATGAAAAAAATTTAATTTCAAAATTGTTTGAGTTAAGCTCACATATAAAATTGGTAAAAAATGTAAAATCATACTTTTATAAGTGTCGAATAATGCTTAGGATAAAAAATTTAAATATAAAAATAAACGCGCAAAAGCATAAAACTAGGACAATTAAAAACAAGAAAATTGATAAAACGATTTTATAAACAATTTGTTTTATTTTATTGACAAAATATATGTGATGTAAGTAATGTAAGTAAAACAAAACTATAATCGAAATAAAAGCCTAGGACATCAGTGCTGATAATATACATGCATCACTAAGGGTTAATTAGTTTTTTTATACTTTTTGACATTATAGTACCTTAAAAGAGAGCCGCACTGAGTTGTCAATCACACCTTGATCGCACTGATTTTGATCAGCAAAGTTTCACGGTTCAAAAGTTATAAGGTAATAAACAAACAGACATTCACATTTATATATATAGATTTTCTGTATCTAAAATTTGTTAACATGTCTGTTGTTTTCTGTTTTTGATTTATGAGTTGCAGTGTTGTTGGAGGGACTTTTCGGCATAAGGAAATAGGAACAGCACTTGGCATCAAACGTGCCTTTCCTGTACCTCCCGGTGTATTTGTGAAATGTGCTCCTTTAAAATGTTTAACGCACAGCAAGGCATTTCGCTGCAGCTCTGCCCCACTGCTGCTTTCGCAACGCTCCTTACGCGAAGGACATTGAAGCACGGTAAAAAAATTAGTGGTATCTGCTTTATATTTAACACCACATAAAAAAACAACGCTTCAGGTTTTGCATTTTTAATACATACACTAAGTATAAACCGCACAACACTGCAAAANACAGCAACTTTGATGAGTAAAAAAGCGGTACAACATTGTTTTCTTGGCGTTCATTGTGGCATACCTTTTGCGTCTGGCGCTTTGCTGGCAAAGTTATAAATGTCACGCAAAGCTACAAAGTTTTATCTGGCATCAGTTAAAGGTTTGGTTCTCATGAGAGCAATGTCATTTTGGCCTCTACCTGTATTTATGTGCCTTGACCACCGCCTAAGAAGTTTCACTTCAAACAAAAAAAAAAACAATTATTATTATTTCGAGTGACAATGAAAAAATTAGTAATTTCGCTTCTTTTTCGCCTAAATAAACGTTTTAAGGCTAAAATTCTTCAAATACTTGGTTTATTTCTAATTGTACTTCTTTCTGGAACTCCATTGATTGAAATAAATGCAAGAAGAATGCTTTAGCGTTTGTTTTTCTGCCTAAAGAAGTTAGTGAAACTAAAAAAAACTCGTGAGATTTGCCCATACATATATCGTCGTTTAATGTGCAAAACCGCGTATCAACAAAATGCAAAACCGCGTATCAGCAAAATGCAAAAACGCGTATGTGAAGTAGTAGAAATTATCTTCTAGAGGGTGAAAACACTCATATTTCAAAATTGTTCTCTTCGCATTTCTAGCTGGTATATTTCAGGACGAACGGATAAGGATTGAGCCAAGAGCTTGTGTGATAAAATCCAATTTTTGGCAGCCAATGTCAGTTACGCGGCTTTGCAGAATGACGATACGCGGTTTTGTACTTTAAACGACGATATGTATGTCTGTTTTTACAACAGACTCGGATTCTGCAGACAAAAATACATAGCTTTCGTAGGACAATTTTCTGGAATGAACTTCCGGTTAAAATAATGCATTTCTGGTCGGGAAGGTTATAGGTATGGTTTTATTTGCAAATATGGTGTCAAATTTGCAATGGGGCGTGGCACCACCCATAGGTTTGCACATTTTTAATCAACTATAACTTCGGAACCATAAGTCATATGAACTTGAACTTTGGAATGCAGACATACCTATGCTAGGTGCTTATACATAAATAACTTTTTAGGAGGGGGCGTGGCATATCTCACAGTCGTGGAATTTTTAATAAGCATAACTTCGGAACCATACGCCACATAAAATTGAAATTTGGTATGCAAACATATCTATGGTAGGTGCTTATAGTAAGGTATATTTATATACATGAGTTTGTAAATGGGGGCGTGGTACATAATATAGGAGTGACCCCTTTAATTCCTTTTCATATGCCTTTCGAATTTAAAAAACTTCAGTTTCCAGTTCGCTTAGCTTTTGCCATGACAATAAACAAGAATGCCTTAAAGTAAAACCCAAAACTTTATCAAAAATAAAATGTATGATAATTGCGTTGGAAAATGCATTTATGTTAATAGATGCTTTGAAGTATTAAAGACATGCTGTGAAATAATATAGGAGTTTATTATTCGTATGAAATTAGATTGTTAAAATTTATTTAAAATTGGTATTTATTCTAGTATATAATTTGTTGGAGATATTTCAACCTTCATTTTGATGTGCCAAAAAACTATTATTGCATTTCATTCCATAACACCCTATTTATACAACCTACCATATTCTGCTATCACGGCTATAGTAAAATTAGAGCAGAAACAAAATATATCATCTTTACATAAAGTATTTTTCATATTTGTATAAAAACATGGGGTGAAACCCGCGGGTAAAAGCTAGTTCCTTATAAAATCTTTCTGCTGAAATGGGAATAATTTGTATAACTTTTACAAATTTGATAAATTGAATTTTGAATGAGTTGGTGCAATCATGGATTGCTGCCGTATACTGACGCACCATTTATGTATATTGGGAAAGGAATACGCTGTATTTGAAAAATATGTCATCTGATATAATACTTATTTTGTTAATTTGTTTTGTTAAATAAACCTATTTTCATTACTTATTTTGACAGAGCCAAATTCCTTGCACACAAACCAATTTTTCTTTTTACCGACTTTCTTTATTTTTAAACTATGTTAAATACTTACTTTGAATGATTCTAGATTACAGCTATGCTAGAAGGGGTGCACTGGATTGAAATTGAGATTTAGATTAAAATTTGGTTTGTTCGATTAGCGTGCTACTGGTGTAATGTAAATGGGTTGTTATAATGCTTATTTCATATGTAGCTATGATAGTAACTTTAGAATTGGTATATATGTACTTGTGGAGGATAAGTTCATATAACTTACCCATAATATAGTGTTGTCGAATGGTACATATAACTTCATCCTAAAGTCATTCCATTTCTCCCTAAAAAACCCTAAATATATCGCACGTTTATGTAAGAATATACAGAATTATTTAAAAATTTCAATTTTGTGGGAAAACGGAATCAAAGTTTGATCTATTCATTCAGTTAATATATACAAAAGGGCAGATGAAAAGACCCATATCTTCGCCATTTTTGGGAAGTTTAGTCATCTGTTAGGCTGAACATATTCTCTTTATCAAGCTTATTAATTGTATGATGAAATCTCAACAACTTAAATTTTGAATTGCTTCTCTTTATTATTAAACGTGGTATTATTTTAGTTGCTAGATACTAGTAACTCGGATATCTGAAAGTGTTGGGTGCCATTCAATTAACTTTTCAATCAACTTGTTACTTGATTAAAAATTTAATTACAACTGTTTTAATTGCAATAACTTTTTAAATTGTTCAATGAAATAATAAAGATAAACAACTAACTTAATCATACGGAAATAGCCTGAAATTGTTAAAAGATTTTGAAAGTTCTACCTACATTAATAAAAAGAGAAAACTTTATTAGACTCGTATAAGAAATTATAACCTGTTGATTTGTCTTAGAACAAAAAATAAATAAAATTCTAATATTTGGAAGAATCCCGAAGAAAATGCCTAAAGGTATTTTATCCCTAATGGCACAGATTAACACTAAATCTAGGGAGAAATATGTATACTAAGCTGCTATAGTATTTTGTTAAGCCTTTGGCTTCTAACTGCAAACATTGTTAGGTCAGCAGATTTTCATATTTATAGGAACTACAAATAACTTGCAGATCTGGGAGAGAACCTCAGTTCAATGGCATTTGAAAAAGGAACGCAATTAAAGTAAGAATTAAAACATCTTGTAAAGAAAATAACGATAATCTTTCATTTTCAGGTTCCGAGTATGAATCTTATTTTTAAATCGCAAAAACATCGTATTCATTTTGAAGGTAGTAAGAGTGAGGAATAAAAATCCGAAACAGAAGAAGGGCTTTGCGTTAAATCCCTGAAATTGGGTAAAGGACTTTCTAATCGAAATATTTTTAGATTACTAAAAAAAAGCTTTTTTTTAAGTATAATTGAAGCCTCCGCCATTAGATATTTTTTTTTTTTTAATTAAAGTAAAGATATATTTGCTTTGAAAATTATAGTTTTTATCAGCAAGTGATTTTTTAGCTATTTTATGGTAAGATTTGGTTATTATTTTGGACTTTAGCTATAGAAATTTCAGTTCAACTATACGTTAATTTCTGCGGCGGATCCAGAATTTTCTGATGGGGGGTTTTGCGGGAAATTTTGCCCCTTATTCTAATTATCTTAAACGAGCAATTTTTATGTGTATGTATATGTATCCATAAGTTTCTTGGCTCTAACGTAGCAAAATGAAAAATCGTTTAAAAAAGACTTTCGAAGTTGTATTTCTTCCAATTGTCAAAAACTTTTTATCTGTCACGGGGAAAACACCGTAAAAATTATTTGTATCGTGAGAATATCTATAGAAATTATCAGGGTTTGAAAAACTGTTAGCACAGCGACAACAACATGCATTTGCTTTTTTATAAATTGTTGTTGCTTTGCTAGCCGGCAATTATAAGTACCTGATGAAGACCTTGCAGAAGCAATGAGCTTAGCCGACGACGCTTTAAAGGAATTTGAAGAAATGCGACAAGATGCAGAAAAAAACTTTCCTTTGCTTTTCGAACACGTAGAAGAAGTATGCACCAACCTAGGTACAGAAATCAAAGTACCGCGATACAGCAGTCGCCAAAAGAATCGCTTTAATGTGAAAACCGGAGACGCCGAGGCATACTATCGCATTGCTTTTTACATTCCCTTCCTTGATACATATATTGCTCATTTGAAAAGCCGGTTCCTAAACCATAAATCAGTTTTAAATTATTTGAGTGTTTTGTTTCCAAAGATGGTTTTAACGAAAAAAAACTGAAGAATTGTTTGCTTTCTATAAAAAGGTAATCGACTGCTCGAAACAAAACTTTCTTTTGGAGGTAAAAACGTGGAAAAAACGAATTTCCCACGAACATTTTTGAAATGCTCTCGAAGCATTACAAGTAGCTAATCCAACGTCTTTTGGGAATGTTTTTAAGATCTTACGTATATTGGCACTTTTGCCCGTTTCAATAGCCACACCTGATCGAAGCTTTTCATGCCTGAAAAGAATTAAAACCTACTTGAGAAATACAACATGTGAAGAAAGGCTCAACGGTCTACCATCTATGAATATTCACAATTATAAATTTTTCAGTTGACGAAGTTCTAGAAGAATTTTTCAAAAAACCACGAAAAATTTGAAAATTCTTCGTTTCATTGATTTATAAGTAAAAAGAAAAATTTAATGTGTGTGTGCCCGTGTATCCGCCACTGGCTAATTTAAAAAATATACATATGTTTACTATTAGCTTACTTTATATTAACTTATTATATTGAATTTTCAGAATGTGCCTACATTCATTGCTATTGAGCTCATAATGCAGGTGCAAAAACGCCGAAAAGTCTAGCGTGTCGGACCAGAGACAACAGGACTGTTGCTGCGTTCTGTATCGGACATGATTGGTTTTGACATAAATCAGACAACAAAATTGCATATTTCGATGTCTAGTTAATATTTTCTCTAGTCATTGAACCATATCGTCCGTGTTCAGCATTAACAACATATCTACATACATATATACATATGTACATATGTACATATATTATGTGCGAAAACTAATAGAGCCATTTACAACTACCGTTTAGATAAAAGAAAAGCTTATTGAGGATACTCACTAGAGTCAATAGCACCAGAAGTATTAAGTATAGAATCCGTTCCTTACGGCATAGTGAAATTAAATAAACATGTTTTCTTCTTCTGCTTGTTCGGCGCTGTAACCGCCTGAGCGACTTTGGCCGAGTTCAACAAAGCGCGGACGACAATTGGAAATTCAAAGTAAAGCCAAGTCCTTCTCCACTTGGTCAAAATGGCAAAAGCAAAAAGAGAAAACATAAATTTACAGCTGTGAGTTTTCAGACCAATATTTTTTGAGTATTCATCACAAAATTACACCCGAAAGCTCTGTGTAGTAGCAAAGTATTGAATGAAATTGAATCAAAAAAGTACAGTTGTACCAAAAATGCCAACACTATTTACGCTTGAACAACTATTAGTATTATCAATGTATTGATTTAAATTAGTAGTTGTTTCAAGATTATTTCTCAGTACAAGACTTTTCAAGATTTTATTCCCAGCGCTTGCTAAATATCGTTTTGGTTTTTTCCCAAATTGTTTTCAACAATAAATTGTTCGTAAATTTATGACTAGGCTTCGTGTTAAAGTTATGCTTTGCAATAAAAATTACGTTTTAAATAGTAAAAAATATTTAAAAGAAATTCAATTAGTACTCACCCTAGACTGAGAATACATAAAAATATCACATCATATTTTGCTGATACCCTTTTTCATTTTCGGAATAGTCTATGCAAATGTATTTCGTAGTACGTAATTGTTTCAAGATTTCATCCCCAGCGCTTTCTATTGTTTTGGTTTTTTTCCATTTGTTTTTAACAATAACTTGTTTGTAAAATTATGACTAGGTTTCTTATTTAAGTTATGCTTTGCGATAAAAATTACGTTTTAGTAAAAAATTTTTCCTTCGTTTAATTTTGCTCTATTTTTTAATTTATTAGTTGTTGATTTAGTATTACTTTTGATTCAGGTAATTTCGTAGTTTGCAAAAATCGACGCCAAAATGTTAACGTCTGAATTTATGGAATTTTGCTTAGTAAACAGGTCCAATATTCATTGGCGAAAAGTCTTTGACGAAAGGACGAATGTGACGATTAACCAAAACGGTAAAAAATCTAAAATGGCCGGTAAACGCTACTTTTTGTAAAAAAAATTCAGACGTGTAAGTTGATCTCTATTTACGGTGACGTGACGTAGCAGGAAAATCGAACTCGCTGAATCGGATTCGAATTTTCTTTGCCGCCGCTGTTTGGTTGCTTGTGCTGATTTATCGGTTTATGTATGTAGTTGATAAGCTAGTGGCTTTTTGTTGGTTCGGTTTGTTGTTGTTTTGTTCAAAACTGTAAAAACACAAAGATGCCTTTTTCTTAGTTATTGGAATCTGTGGTTGGCTTATAACTGAAGTTTTACGTAGATGTTATACTGCATTTCTTGTATCGTTGTTCTCGCCTATTTCATAATTATTGCTGTACTTTTGTGATTGTTGGCTTTTCTTAGTAGTTCTTGTTGTAGTAACTGTTGCTATTTCATTATGTTATTAAAAATTTCAAAGGAAATGCTACTCAAATTTTGTTGTAGTAGTAGTTGTTGTAATAACTGTTGCTATTTCATGATGTTATTAAAAATTTCAAAGAAAATACTATTGAAATTTTTACATTTATACTTTACGGCTGTCACATGTTTGCCTTTCGGTGCTCTGGCATTCAGGAAGGCGTGGTCAAAGTGAAGTGAAATAATTGAAACATGGATGCTAAGCCGCTGCTGTTCGCTATTGTCATTGGATTTTGTGGCATTAACGAATCAAATCTTTGGGAGCACATTTTCAAGACGTAAAAATTTTCAGCAAGAAATTAAAAGTTTAGCTGCTGGCCGTCCTTGGAAATAAGTGAAACGAAGAGTGGAAGTGACGATAAAGCGAGTGTTGTTCAACCAATTATCACTTCCCGATTTAATATGTATACGTATGTAACACTTTTGGAAAATAATGCAAGCTAATTTTAAGGCTTAAGGGCAGTCAATTGTTGATGTCTTTTGATTAACGCACACACGAAACAAATCTTTAATAGCGAATGTTTGTTTGGAATTGTATTTGCCTTTATTTTCTTCCAAGAGGTTTCACTGTTCACTGCATCTTTCCGAAAAAAAAACTTGTAATTTGAACATGCGCCGCTGTTCAAAGAGACATGGTGCCTATTTTCCCACTTGTGTCTTGCAAAAATATATATGAATATGTATGTATGTATATACATATATACATGTGTATGTTTGCATGCAAACATAGATATGTATATGGCTCTCCCTAATTAATCACTTTCCACTCTTTACGTATATTCTTTACACATTCTGTACCTCTTTCTTTTATTCTCACAATCTACTTCACTTTTTCTAGTTTTTTCTTTATTGTATATGCCTCTTTTTGTTCGTATTCTTGACATTGCTGCTTCTTAGCTTCTACATTTAGATCTGTTTTTAAAATCTCACAGTTTTTTCATGCGTACTGCACTTTATGGATCGTGTTTTGGTTGCAGTAAAAAGTTGTTTTTACAGCTTCTTTGATGAACTCCTAAGTGGACAGTTGCTTCTGCTGTTTTTATTGCAGTTGTTTTAGGCCTTCTAAACTAAATAAAATTTCTATTGATGTTGGATGTTTGGCTCGATTTTTTGTTAAGAAAAGTTGAACTTTTGAATTTTTAATTAGAAAAGAATTTTTTAGAAGACTGCCACAGCCGTTCGCTGGAAAAACGCCACGCCTGTTTCGCGTTTAGCAGTTTTCTGTTGCAACAGCATTTAAAACGTTTACGACGTCGACAACGACAACGGACAATAAAAAGGCAATGAATGACAGCAGCAACGATAACAAAAATAGTAGCAAAGCTAACTTCAGCTCCGTCAGGCGGCGGTCGCGACCACTACAGCGAAAGGGCCAAATCAGTGGCTGATATTGTGAAAGGGCTGACTACTACGTGGCTAGGACTGGGTATAAGGACATACCAGTGTTTATGCCTTTCGCGATTGTGCCAGCAATGTGGTGGTTTCGATAATTATGATTCAGTTGGCGTTGACGAAGTCGCCGTTGTAATTCTTTATACCGTTGCTGATTGTATCGCCGTTTAACACAATAGCAAGGAGAAGAAGGCCGACAACCGCTATAATTAATGGTCTAACTACCGCGGTTCAAATACGAGCGCTGAAAAATGAGCCGGCAGCAAAATCGCGGCAAGCGCGCATCCATGGCCACATGCAGTTATACACATGCACTTACATCTACATATGTATGTGACTACACTTGCCTATCCAGAAGCCATATATACATATATTTATTCCTGTATACAGGCCCGCAAATATAGTAAGGTGCTGGTGGGATTCGTGTACTCAAATAAACAAACGAACGCGAAATGCATCTGCTGCACTCGCGCGGCTCCACCTCTCTCATCAGCCCCTGCAAATTCAGTTGCATTCCATGAGTATGTACACATTCCAGTTCTAGTGCTACGTCAAACGAGCTGCGGACAAAAAACTCGCTGATCGATCTGCCTACGCCTATGCAGCTTAAAATGCTGCAATGCACATTGACGTTCGCTCAATATGTTTGCCTAGGCAACGGCGCGCTGCACTTTGCTATGTAACTGAAACATTCAGAAAAACGCAGTCACACCACCTCACACATCGCATGTGAGTACTTTTATGGATATTAACATACACAGGCACAAGTATGTATGAATGCGAGCAATATGATTTTCTAACGCAGTGGTCATACGCAACTGCCTGCACCCTTCCATTGCGCCCTTAAAGCTATTAATGCACCTATACACCGACCACACAATGAAGCTGATGTCCACGCGATGCGTGGTGGAACTTGGCATTCCATACCACCCGTTAACTTCCAGCAGGCGCACTAATGTCATTTCGAAATTGTGAGGCCTCCTTCCCAAAGCGGTAACTTGATTGGGCACAGCAACGCACTAACTACTTCGCAGTCCCCACGTGAGATGCCACCTCGCTATTGAAAGCACTGCAGCAGCGCCTGTTGGATGCTGGTCATTCAGCAACATTCTACCGCCGAAAACTTTCACCAAGTCTAAACAATGGCCTCTGTCGCGATACAGCATAGCCACAAGTGCTCACAAACACACACATGTCTCCTCGTTTCTACTGCATACATACATATGTATATCCACCCATTGACTATTTCGCCGTCTCTATGTCGTCCGGGTCACTCCGTTACCACGGGAAATGAGGAGGCTTGCCAAAAAATGCGCTTTGTCGCTATATCTCAGAAATGGCAATTCTTAGGGACAAAGTTGTCATAACAGTTTTTATAGATAATTGTATGATCTACACATTCGTTCCCCCTATTTTTATAATAAACCTTACCGTTTTGCTGAAAGATGCAAAAAAATCAATATATGTGACCGTCGACCTTGAATACATTTTTTTTTGCAGAAGTGGGATCGATGGGGACCTTTAAATTTCATTCATAATGGTGTGCCCAACACTCGTACAAATTTTCAGCTTTATGCGAATTATTGTAACCTTGAATGTCTAGCTTGGTGGTTTCTTCCTATACAAAAAATAAATTGTACCTGAAAATTTTACGTTTTTTATTCAATCATATCAGTAATTTACATAAAAAAAATGTTAAAATAATTATTATCTTTTAATATTTTCCACTTAGTTTGTACTGGAATTTAGGTTTAGGTATGTTCAGCGTTCACAGAGTTTTGTAGAGAAAACAAAAATGAAATCATCACTAAAACAATTTATCGATTTGCAGAAGAGTCTCGAAGACTATTGTTTAAATAAACAAGTAATTGTTTAATTGTTTAGCAAAAAAAACAACCGACTTCAACTCTCAAGTAAAACATTAAGTTTACAAATTACAATGGGACCATCTCTGAGGTACCCCCTTTCCTTAAAAAAAAAGAATTATCGAAATGGTTATTGCGGTAACATACATAAAAAATTAATACTTCTACGAAAAGATAACCTTCTCCATTTTTTGAAGCTGGTTAAAAATAATGAAAAAATTACGATTTTGGTGTAAAGACGAAGTCACATTTTGAGATGTGCATGCAATTAAGGTAACTTACAAATTTTTAGTTTAACCCTTCAATAAATTCATAAACTTCGTGCAATATAAATTCCTTTGTAGCGCTCGGTACAACGAAGTTGTTACTAGAACAAGTAATTTTTAAGCAAAAAACGAAACCGACTTAAATTCTCATACAGTCAGTCAATAAAGTTTAGGTACGGCGATTTTTTTACAATGCGGGTGGGAAGCCATAACATCAAAACCATAAATCACATGAAGTTGAAATTTGGTAGGCGCCTATAGAACGCTATATATACATGAATTTGTATAAAAGGGAGTGGCACATCCCATATGCGTGGACCATTTTATCAACTATAACTTCGGAATCAGAAGACCCACGTACTTGAAATTTGTTACGAAGACATATCTATGGTAGGCGCTTGTAGTAATGTATAAATAAATGAGTTTGTAAAAGGGGGCGTGGAACATCCCATAGGCATGCAATATTTTATCAGCTATATTTTCGGAGCCATTTGTCACATGAAATTGAAATTTGGTATGCAGTCATATCTATAGTAGGTGCTTATAGCAAGGTATATACATATAAATGAGTTTCTAAAAGGGGAGTGGGACATCCCTTAGGGGCGGAAATTTTTATCAGCTATAACTTCGGAGTCCCTAGTCACATGAACTGGAAAGTTGGTATGCAGACAAATCTATGGTGGTTGCTTATAGTAGGCTATATATAAATGAGTTTGTAAAAGGGGGCGTGACATAATTCATAGGCGTGAAATTATTTACCAGCTATAACTCTGGAATCAAAAGTCACATGAGATTGAATTTGGCATGCAGATATATCTATGCCGGGTGCTTATAGTAAGGTATGTATAAATGAGTTTGTACAAGAAGGCGTGGCACATCCTATGGGCGCGAATTTTTTAAACAGATATAACGTCGGAACCACACGTCACATGGATTTGAAATTTGGTGTGAAGATCTATGATAAATGCTTATAGTAAGGCATACATAAATTAGTTTTTCTGAAAGGGGGGGGGGCGTGGCACATTCCACAGGCTTGAAATTTTGTATCAGCTGCAACATAGGAATAATAATTCGGAAGAGTATGAAATTTGGTATGCATACCAGAGCTGTGTAAGTGTGAAATCATTTTCAATTTAAAATCAAAAATTTTTTTCTATTCAGTTTTCATTACTTATTCCTCGCATAAGATTGAGGTTTATAATTTTTAAATTTTCCATTCACTCAAAGCAGTTATGAATGCACACATCAACATATTCATAGCAAGATTTAAAATACCAATGCCAAATCAAAAAAAGATTTAACACTGAATGAGTATTGAAAAGGCTGCAATCTTTTATGTGTGTGCATTCTTTAATTCAGTACTAATCATTAGTTCAAAGACACCCTGGTAAACCACTTTTTGATAAAAAGGCAGATTTTTGACAATTGATCAATTGTAAAATTTCGAAGCGGTGTTACCCAATTTAAGTTTTTTGGTAGAGGGAATTTTATATCATAAATTTGGGATTATATATAAAACATTTACCTTTAAAAAAATAGTTAATATCTTATATTAAAAATGTTTAAATTCGAAAATAAATTCGATAAACACTTCGCAAAAACTTTACATTTAGGTTAATAAAATTTTAGTGAACATATTTTAAAAATAAAATAAATGCCAACTAGCCAGGACTATTACAGTTTTCAATATCGGGTGCGATTGTTTCTGATATAATTCGAACACTGAAATTAAAAATTTTGATGTGTAGTTAACTCATATTTAGGGGATTCACAATTCGTGTTAGACGTCGTAATGTCTTAAAGGCTTAAAATTGTCCAATATAAAGTAACGGTTAAAAACGATTTGAAAGATTCGTTGGGTATAATAAGAGCCAATAATATATTTCCTACTAGTTAAAAAGCATTTTGGTTATCTTACAAAAGGCCTAAAGAAGTATTAGGTGTTATTTTACGTTTAAAAATTTTAAGACACTTAACACCTCTTGTGAATCCTCCATATGTGCTTGACCATTAAACGATATCGTTTTTATTTGGGTAAAATTAAAATATATTTCACTGTTCAATATTGGAGTTGGTGTGAAGTATGCAAATGAGAACAACAATTACCAACTTCAGGCTAATGCTCACCTCATTTATTTAAAAAAACAAAAGACATTTTGATTGGTAAAATTTCGATTCTAAGAATAACATGTTTTTAAACAAATNCAATATTGGAGTTGGTGTGAAGTATGCAAATGAGAACAACAATTATCAACTTCAGGCTAATGCTCACCTCATTTATTTAAAAAAAACAAAAGACATTTTGATTGGTAAAATTTCGATTCTAAGAATAACATGTTTTTAAACAAAGGAAAAATAATAATAAAATTTAAAGGATTTTAGATACTGCATATGGTAGCATGAAATTTTACAATATGCTTAATTGTCAGGTGGTTTTTTGTATCATGGAAACACATAGCAAATGATTTCACACTTACAGTGGAATAAATTTAAAACTTCTAATATAAATTAGTTAAATTTAGTTAGGAATTTTAAGTTTTCATTTGGAATAATTTTCATGAACTAATCTATTTAGAGATCTTTTTAGAAAATTGCCGTACATCCGATATCTATCCAAAATTGTAATAGTAGTCGGCCCCGGCAGGAGTCGGCGTAGAACTGTAGGTCCCTCCTCCCTCAAAAACTGTGAAATAACGACACTTTTCTTTTTATGCCGTTGTTCAGCAAGACAAATGGAATTTTTTTCGTTTAACTACATACGAGTTGTAATTTATTTCGTATTTTTGCAGTCCAACACTTACTGAATCTTTAGAAATAGACATAATTAAGACACATTAGGAGCGTTCCTTATCTCCCAGAAATAGTCAGAAAAAGTCCGAAGTAGTCAGATTTAGTCCAAAAAGCGTTCCTTAACTCGGAATTGACAGCAAAAATTAGAGAGCAACACTCAGTGAGAGTAACTCTCATCAGTCAGAAGTAGTCAGATTTAGTCAGAAGAATTTTTTCTGGCAAAATCCTGAAAAGTGTCAAACTCAACTGAATTTAAATTAACGGAAATTAAAGAATACGCAAAAATTGATAATAATCTCAAAAGTAAAAAAAGTGAATTGAAATTGGAAGGAGGCAAAAGATAATTGATATAGTAAGTGTTTATTGTGCTTGTGCTTGTGTGAATGTGTTTTGTACATACATTTCTGTTCTTATTTGACGTTAGTTTTGTTGTTGCCATTCTTTGGACTAAAAATTTGGTTTTTTGCGTTCCTTTACTTTTCCTGTTACTCTCTTTTAGTGAGCGCATTTTGCTTACGCTCTGGCATTTTGACACTTTTCAGATTTTAGTCCAAAAAGATAAGGAATGAACCTATTATTGCTAAGTTACGAAACAAAAATTTTTTAATTGGCTCTACTGAAATATATGAAATTTTGAGTTGTATCGTTATTGCAGAGGACCATCGATACGTAAGCGCCTTTATATTATTATTAGTAATCATCAATACAATTTCCAATTACATAAACCCAGTCACAGCCCTTTTTTGTATTCGACGCTTCCAGAAATCACATAATACATAAAATAAATAAAAGCTGTTTTGATTAATATTACATAAACTGGAAATTGTTAAAAATAAGCTCGCTTGTGTACAGAGATTTTAGAACACATTTAGTTCTTAAAATGTCTGTTTGCAACACATAACAATAAAAATGCACATCAAATAGCTAAGAATGATGAAGGAAATCGATTCAGACATGCCTGTTCAACTGGCCGTGCGTGCTCAAAACAAGCACATGTTAATTAAGGGCCTATTCAAGTATTATGTAACCACCAGTGGGAAGCGGAGGTCTTGGTTTGCTTATTTTTAATGACGAGGGGCAACATTTCTTCAAATANGAATGTGTTTTGTACATACATTTCTGTTCTTATTTGACGTTAGTTTTGTTGTTGCCATTCTTTGGACTAAAAATTTGGTTTTTTGCGTTCCTTTACTTTTCCTGTTATTCTCTTTTAGTGAGCGCATTTTGCTTACGCTCTGGCATTTTGACACTTTTCAGATTTTAGTCCAAAAAGATAAGGAATGAACCTATTATTGCTAAGTTACGAAACAAAAATTTTTTAATTGGCTCTACTGAAATATATGAAATTTTGAGTTGTATCGTTATTGCAGAGGACCATCGATACGTAAGCGCCTTTATATTATTATTAGTAATCATCAATACAATTTCCAATTACATAAACCCAGTCACAGCCCTTTTTTGTATTCGACGCTTCCAGAAATCACATAATACATAAAATAAATAAAAGCTGTTTTGATTAATATTACATAAACTGGAAATTGTTAAAAATAAGCTCGCTTGTGTACAGAGATTTTAGAACACATTTAGTTCTTAAAATGTCTGTTTGCAACACATAACAATAAAAATGCACATCAAATAGCTAAGAATGATGAAGGAAATCGATTCAGACATGCCTGTTCAACTGGCCGTGCGTGCTCAAAACAAGCACATGTTAATTAAGGGCCTATTCAAGTATTATGTAACCACCAGTGGGAAGCGGAGGTCTTGGTTTGCTTATTTTTAATGACGAGGGGCAACATTTCTTCAAATAAGTAAAACATTAATTACATACGCACAAATTTTGCCTGCAATTTCGATATCAATTGAACACTGCAGCTATTTAGTGGTTTAACACTTCTTGGAGGCGCTTGGTATTGTAAAAAAATATATTACAATTATTTTTTTATTTTGTTTACATCTGTCATTTGTTAAAAATAAAGAAAAGTCTAAGAGTTACCAAATACAAACATTTTTATATCCATTTGTTAAAATAATAATTTTCAATAATAATTTATTTAATTAATACTTTATTAAAACATAAACTTGAAGTGCAAATACATTTGTAAAACTATTTATCACAAAATGTCATTAATTGTTTGCATGCGTACTATAGTTTTCATGCATCTTGAGAACAAATAATCGAGTATGTATACATTCATATGTATAGCATGTACTTACGGCGGCCGCCGTAGCAGAGTGATTATATGTCCGTACTTCCACTCCATAGGACCATGGTTAGATCCTTGGTCAGATCATAACCCAAAATAGCAGTCGTCCTTCGGCACGCAATGGCAAACCTTCGAGTATATTTCTGCCTTGAAAACTCTTCTTATAAAATCATTTGGCGTTCGGAGTCTGTCTTAAATATGTAGGTATCTCCACTTGTGTCACACCAACAGAACTCATGCACTCATTTTAGCACCAAATATTTATTTGTTCACTTATTTTGAGGTAGACGGCAGTCTTCTGGTTTCACATTTTGAGTACAAAAAACTCAACCCTGATACAACAAGTAGTATTAGTACTGAATGATAATGACAGATTGCAATCACATAAACGTACAATCATACATGATTGAGTTTTTCTTTTGCATTTACATTCTCGATGTGAATGGGTGTCAACCATTCCATAACACACTACATATTTTGTGTTCACAANGCAATCACATAAACGTACAATCATACATGATTGAGTTTTTCTTTTGCATTTACATTCTCGATGTGAATGGGTGTCAACCATTCCATAACACACTACATATTTTGTGTTCACAATTTGAGCGTGTGTGAATCGGTAACAAAGTTCGCGGCGAGTAAATTTTTGACAACTATGAGGTGAAATTTCAGTAGCTCATGAGGCTAGTGAAATTTTTGACAAAGGCATAGAAAATTTTGACAATCGCAAAGATTGTTGATGTGAGTAATTTTTCGTTAAATAAAAGCTTAAATTGATGAATTGCGATCAACGATGGTAGACGTTTTCTTAAAATATTAATTTCACTTCAATTTGTAATGTTTTATTCCGCATTAATCTGCGGTTATCAAAAATTTACTGCTGTCAAAAAATATTTCATTTCACACAGCAGATTGGCAAAACTGTCTCACCATAGTAAAAATATTATTCAACAGCTTTCCCCATAGAACTTTGTTACCGATTCACACACGCCCTTTGTAACCAATCTCAAGAGTGGTTGTTAAATTTTTAAAATCAAACAATCACATTTTTGAAACGAAAAAAATGACTCAATTGATTCAATCATTACACAGCTCTGATGAATACATATCCATAGTAAGGTTTGTATACATGAGTTTGTAAAAGGGAACGTGGAGCATAGGCGAGGAATTTTTAAACAGCCATAAATTGGGAACCACAAGTTGAATGAACTTGACATTTGGTATGCAGACATATGTATATGTGCATATATGGGAGGTGTTTAGTGTAAAGTATATATAAATAAGTTTGTAAAAGGGGATAGATATGCATTTATGCATCTATTAGACCACTCGGATATTTAAAGCTTTTTTTTTGTTGAAACCCACAGTCTTTAGATAATTTCGAAATGAAAAGATTATTTATTTTTTTTGATCCCACGATGCTGTTAAAATAATGAACAAAACTCCTTCCGAAATAAGCATTCTACCGGAAAAGTGCAGCTATGCTAAATAAAACATCTAAGCGAATAGGCAGCTAAACTGAATGTACCGTAGTAGTAATTTAAAAATTCTATAGTTACATTAATCCACCTAATATTAACCCAAATTGTCCCAGATTAATTTTTTTTTGATTTTTTTGGTTTCATCCATATACAGGGTAAAAGAAGCGTTAAAGTAAAAGAAAAAATATGACTAAAACTCNAGTAATTTAAAAATTCTATAGTTACCTTAATCCACCTAATATTAACCCAAATTGTCCCAGATTAATTTTTTTTGATTTTTTTGGTTTCATCCATATACAGGGTAAAAGAAGCGTTAAAGTAAAAGAAAAAATATGACTAAAACTTTGGGAGTAAATAGTATAGTTCTTCCGATATCGGCTGTTGCCATATGGCAACACGGGGCATATCCCAGATGGATTGTTAGAGGGAAGTATTTGGTTAAAATATGTACTAATAGAAACATTGTGCATAAGTTTCAATACATTTATTGATAATATATGCATATTCTACGTGCAAAGCGGATGAAGAAGTTAATGAAAAGTAGCAAAACATTCGAAACATAAACCCACATCACATTTTACACAGGCTACTCGTTCTATAGTTTTACATGCTTGACCAGCACAACGAGGTTTTTTTTGTCTATTTGTATGGGTGGAGGCCCCCGAGGCTAGGTACTTAGCATCTAGCTGTCAATTAAACGCCACACAAAGTATTTGGGAGTAGTCATGGATTAAAGCTGCTGTGGATGCGCAATATTGAAGAAAGAGAGAAGAAGGCCAATAACGCCCTTTATGCATGTAAAAGAATGCTGGGAGTCACTTGGGGTTTGTCACCTGCTCTGATGCATTGTTGCTACACAGCAATAGTCAGCCCAATACTGCTCTATGGCGCTTTGTTGTGTTGGAATGCCGCAAAAAAGTCCTTATGCCTCGGGCCAATGTAGAAGGTTCAGCGCCTAGCGGCACTGTGCATCGCGGGAGTACTGGGGTCCACTTCGATGGCTGCTCTTTAAAAAACCCTTAGTTTACCGCCCATTGGCCGATTTGTGGAAAACCGTGCTGCGAAATCCGCACGTAGATTGACGGTCATAGGGAAATTGAATTTCAGAACCTTTGGGCACCGCTTAATTGGGGCGGGAAGCACAAGCAGCACAGACTTCATGGCACCTATGTAGCTTTTAGTGGAAACGAACTTTTTGCACTACGGTTGAGGAGGAGGGGTGGCGCAAGGGAAGGAAACCTAGCCATATATCCCTAAGCATTTTTACGGACGGCTCTAAAATGGTTACAGGAGTGGTTGCCGCCATTTACTGCCGGAAACTGAACGTCAGGCGGACAGTAAGGCTACCTGACCATTGCAGCATATTTCAAGCAGAGGCTTTCGCAATGAGAATAACTGCAGGCTAGCCTTCATCGAAACGTCAATCAATTAAAAATTAAACCTATTCCAGGCGGCAATTAAGGCAGTTTCGTCATATAGTATTTTATGCATAAATGTCTTACGCAGCCGGGAAACCATTGACAAGCTAGCCTACATATCTATTGGATGCGCGGTCGCTAGGGAATCTAGGGTAATGAAAAAGCAGATGAGAATGCAAAAAACGCCACCAGTCTTCCCTGGAACAGAAAAATTATATTTGTATACCACTTCAACACTTGTACAATGAAATATACGATAATATGATTAGGCAGTTCAGGGCTAGATGGAATGAGTTAACCACCTGCAAAACTGCAAAAAACATATATACAAACGATTTTTGTTTTACACCATCTCATACATGATGGTATTTTGCGTTGCCATATGGCAACACGGGGTCAATTTGGGCTAGCGAGCATATCAAAATTTGGTAAAAAGAGGAACAGTTCACATTACGCCCCGTGTTGCCATATGGCAACGAACTTAAAAAACACTTAAATTATATAGCATGCACGATTGTTTTTTATTGTTACTTGTTACCAATAGAGTCACTAATGTTTTAACTAATATTTTATCACTGTCATGTTTTATAAATAAAAATAACGCTTTTTATAAATTCATGCTTACTTCTACATATATGTCATTTTGATGGTTTTCTGCCACTTATAATTTTGTTTAAAGAAAACATTTGCATTATACTCAATAGACAGCCAGGATCTGACGGAAGCGTAATCGTTTCGAAAGATACGTCTTTTAGGAATTAGCTAACGTTCATATAAGCATTTTTAAGTAAGCGGTTTTCGTTTTACACCCTTTTAAACATAATGTATTTTGCGTTGCCATATGGCAACACGGGTTCAATTTGGGTTAATAATGGAACAAGATTTGTAGCACAGAAAATGACGATCAATATATAGTAATTGAAGCAAGATAAAGCTAAAAGTATGGCTAATAAGGATGCCTAAATTTCAACAGAAAGAAAATACTTTGTCTCCTTTAATTTATGCTGAACTGAATATTTCTATTACTGCTTTGTATTTTGCTGTTTTCCCCCGAACGATGTCGGGGGCTCTGCTAGTACTACATTATAGGTAAATGCCTCATATTCCTCTAAGAATTGTCGATTGGTTTAATTTTTCGTATCAATATTCATTTTAAATTTTAACTTTTTCAGTGCAAGACATTTTGATTATAAAATCATCTTTGTGCTACTATTTTTTGCCTATGAGTGCCGATAAAAGTGATTCTGTTTTTAGACTGCTGTGTTATCATACATTATTGTTTTATAAACTTTGAGTCCGCCTACGTTAGTATAACGATTTGTGATTTTTGTAGAAAGGTTATATTTGGCAGAAGGCATTATCTTAATATATAAAAATCTTGTGTTACTGTGTTCGTTTACGCTAACCTCCGAAACCACCTAACCGATTTCCGAACCACTTAACCGATTCAGTGAAACTTAAAAGACAGGATATTTTCGAACCCGAGAAAAAATATTTTTTTCATCGACATTTTTTCTATGCCTCTCGCAACGTTCTTAAAAATCCCGTGTCTCTATGTTCGTTTACGCTAACTAGAAACTGCCCATATCCGAAGCGGGAGTTTTCCAATGTTATTCGCGGCTACGCTTCATATTTATGTTTATTTTGGGGAGAAATAGGTAGTATAGCAACAAAATAATGTAGTATGTAATTAAACATATAAATAGCACTAAAAAATCGAAAATATGCGCATATAATATGCACTCAAAAGTCAGAAATAAATACCATAAACAAGTAAAATATGCAATTAAAAATATTTTCCTAATATTTTATTGCCGGTACAAAAATAAATAAAACATGTATTTTAACAAGAAAATAACGTATTTATGAAATAACATATTTATGGATAAAATTAGTTTATAATCAAGCAGTTAGATTCAATCTTGTGTAAATAGACAGTTGAGAAAGTTTGCCATTTTGATTTCACAACTCGTGCAACCTACAGACATTTGGCGGTTTTAAATTATTTCAGTACGTCACATAGAGAGAGGCAGCTTCACTCTAAAATATTCTGCAGGAATGGCTTGCAGACTGTCTTTATCCTCATCCTTGGAAAGGCTGGGCACTAGCACAGGAAGTGTTCGACTGTCTCTTTTGAGCCAGAGTCATCGCAACTACTACACCAAAGGACCAGTGCCCTGTGCACACTGCAGTAAGTTAGTTGGTATCTTCTTTGCTCATTCCTAAGATAGCTTTGGTCTAAGTGGGTCGTAAGAAACCCAGAACTACCGGGTAATCCTGTATGATTCTGTACGGTTCCACCCCTCCGTACCCTCGGAGTGACCAATTGCGGTAGTTGTTGCTTTTATCTCCCTGAGCGAAGCGCCCATGTCCACCGCGACACATTCAGTGCGGAACCTTGCAAGTTCGTTCGCTGCCACGTTTCCGTAAATGTCCATATGAGCCAGGAACCATATTAGGGTAATTGATCAAAGATATAGGCCAGCTCTCTCCTACAGTCTTCCACTAGTTGAGATCTAACAGAGGTAGAAGAGAGTACCTCAATGGCAGATTGGCTATCCGAGAAGATATTCAGATGAATATTTAAGAAAAAATTATATGGATTTTTTTTGGCAAGAGATTTCGCACTAAATTTAAATGGTTGTAAATCAAAAAAAAAAGAAAATATGCAAAAACCGCATGCATTTATTGTAAAAGGTGTTTTTTGCAAAATATGCAAAATCATGCATTTACTGCGAAATATGCACTAACGATTGAATGCCATTTTAAAGGGAATCACCTGATTCGTAAAGATAACTAAACCATTTCGATTCCAACCCTCCCAATAAAAACATACATTTGCATTAGATTCCGAGCCCTACATATGTATAAACATGAGCAAACTAAAAGCAACAAAAATTTTACCATTTGGACACCATACAATGTTATCCATTCCCCAGGCTGATGTTTGAACCTTAACCAGAGATAGTTTTTTTCAAACGTAGTGAACAATAATAACAATCTCTTGTAAATTTCGATATCAAAAGAAGCGTAAAAAACAATATGGATCTTCACACCGAGCTCGGTGTCCGGTAATTTTTATACCCGAGCGCACTTGTGCACAAGGGTATTATAACTTTGTTCACATAACGGTTGTTTGTAACAGGCGAAACGAATCGAGATAGATATAGACAAATGTATACATAAATGATCAGAATGAAAAGAGAAATCGATTAGGCGGTGACTGTCTGTCCGTCCGTCCGTCCGTCCGTCTGTGCACACGATAACTAGAGTAAAAATTGAGATATCTTAACGAAACTTGGTACGTGGACTTCTTTTCGGCGTAGGACGGATGGTATAAATGGGCTAAATCGGACAATAACCACGCCTACCTCCCATATAACGGTAATTTTCAGGAATACGAAAACTGCGATATTTTAGTAACTATTAAAGATAATTCACTCAAAATTGATATTTACAATGAGTTTTAGACGAAAAATAAGAATATTAAAAATTTTTGGAAAATGGGCGTAGCCACGCCCACTTTTGGTTACATGTGTATATCTTGGTAACCGCTGCACCAATTTCTTCCAAACTTGGCACAGTTGTTGGTCCTGGTACAGCATACCAAATGGCCGAAAATTTTTAAAATCCGACAATAACCACGCCCACGCCCACTTATGATCACATATATGTGTCTCGGTAACCGTTCTACCAATTTGTACCAAACTCGGTACGGTTATTGTGCTTGCCACACAAAAGCAAACCGTTGAAAATTGTTGAAATCGGACTAAAATTACGGCCGTTTTTCATATAACCGGTAAATTTCAGAAATGCTTGAAATTTCAATATTTTGAAATTTAAGGACGCTAATTTACTTAAAATTTATACACCCCGGCTTATCATGTAGCGGCAGCTTTCGGAAAGGTGGAAAACATATATTTAATACTTGCACCGGGTATTTAATGTTCGGCTCCGCCCGAAGTTAGACTTTCTTACTTGTTTCTATTGTATTTTGTTGTGTAAAATAGTGTTACATTCATTACGCCATTAAAAGACTGGGTGTCATTCCACATGACCAGCTGACGTAGGAGCAAAAAGCCTCTCTCATGTGGGCACGCAAGTCTTCTTCGGCAGCTACAAGCGATCCTCCGGGAAGGGCGGCAAGGACAAACCTTCCACTAGGGTGAACCCACGGAAGGACCTAGGCCACAAAAGACAACGATCTCAGGACGACACCGCGAGTGGATCCAAAAGGCATAGGACTTTCTGTCCTTCTAAACGTCCGTCCGTGGCTGTATCCACCACGAAAGCCATTCAGCGAGGCCGCCAAAGAGCACCTCACCTGGAAGTCCGTACTGATGGGTCTATGCAGGGTGTGTAAGGGGATACTCCAGAAGTATCCCGGCCCTGCACAGGCATCAGGGGCGGATAAAGCTGGCGGCGTGTGCAGATGGACGCGCGGTCGGGCTTTACAAGGAAGCGATCTCCACGGTTGGACAGCTGTGGCCCGGGGCAGACTTAGTTGCCGTTCATAGGGATGAAATCCCTAACAGGTCGCGAACCTGGGCCTGTGTCCCAGCTGAACCATCAAAGCCGGAGGAGATTCTGGTCTTCATCCGACTGGGTAACGGCGGACTGCCCACAAGTGATTGGAGGATAGTCCGAGTTGGCGAGACCAAGGGGAAGCAGCGTTTTGTTGGCTTTGTTATCAACGATGCTTCCATCTCAGTTCTCGAGGGGTAATAAGGTACGGCTGTTACTCCATCACGGTAAAAATCTACCGAAAAAGCACCAGCAAGGTGAGGAGACGGGCAATGCCTCAAGCGGACCACCTCCTACCGACGACTGTACCGATGAAGGGGCAACGCCTCGAGCGGACCTGGTGCTTCCGAGACGGCATCGGTGGCAGACTGCACGGGGTCTACAGGAAATACCACGAGTGGACCTGGGTACCTACCAACAGGTGTACCCGATACCGCGTCAGATACTGAGATAAGGGCTCAGTATCTGCCTACGTAGGGTCGGCATATAGCCGGTGGGCAATGCTGGACGAGGACCAGCTTCTGGACTCCGAACTGGAGGAGGAGGATAATGACGTCACAGTCATTGCCGCCGCCGAAGAGGCGGAGCTAGAAGCGATGGATATCGCCGACTCTGCGGATGGTGCACATCCTGCAAATTAATCTGCACCATTCCAAGGCAGCCTCCGCTGCTCTTCTTCTTTGCCTCAGCGAAAAAGCTAAGGACTTAATTATAGTCCGGGAGCCTTGGATCGAATGAAGGATCTGGCTGGCAGCAACCTATATGTCCCACGACTGCCATGTTTTTCCACCCTATAGACTGGAAGAAGCTGTGAAGAAAGCAAATCGCAGGAAACTCCCGGTCATAATAGGGGCTGACTCTAATCCGCATAACACGATCTGGAGCTCAAGCAACACCAACTCCCGATGTGAGTGTTTACTTGACTTTATTCTTTTATATAATCTTACTGTATGTAACCGAGGGCGCGACCCCACTTTTGTGACCTCTGTTAGAAGCGAAGTGCTGGACATCACCCTTGTTTCGAGTGGTTTGTCTGATCAGATAAGCGACTGGCAGGTATGAACCAACTGGGCAAAGTATAGAAATACGCTGTCGGCCTCTCTACACAGATACGCTTCTCACGATTAGTCTAGCTTATCGTTAAGCCCTGATGAAGCGAGTCTCTCGAATACGAAGGTTGTTTCTCTCGGTGAGCTGTACTCATCGTAAAAAATTTATGAAGCAGTGAACTTTGTTATAAATGCCTTTAATGCTGCTTTCAAAGCCTCCTGCCCAAGCACCCTTCCGAAGGGCAAAAAAACCCCAGTGGTGGAATCCTGAGATTTTAGCACTGAGGAAAAACAGCTCTTCAACCAAGCTAAGCGAACAGGTCTTTGGCAACCCTACAAAGACGCAGTCAAAGTTTTCAGGAAGGCCATAAAGAGAGCGAAACATGAATCTTGGCAAAACTCCTGCAACAACATAGAAGAAAACTCTGAAGCCAACAGGCTGAGGAAAGTTCTCTCGAAATTCAATGATCTCTATCCAGAAGCCTAACGGTGACTGGACGACATCATGTAACGAAATGCTGAAGGTTCCTATAAGCACTCACTTACCGGGCTGCTCGGACGACACCTCCGCTATTTCGCCCGGTCCTAGGACCTACTTGTCTCTGGGTGATACCGTTAGGGACGTCGTAAGTGAGGAGAGGGCTTTAATGTCCTTTCAACCCTACAAATCTCCGAGCCTTGCCAGAAAGGTTGTATTCCTACCAAAAAGGAGGCAAGGCTAATCATGTGAAACTGAAAAATTTCAGGCCTATAGGCCTCACTTCATTCATTCTCAAAACTCTAGAGAGGCTCATCGACGAATATATTTATTGTATTTTGTTGAGCACCTTCACGGAAAGAGTACTCTTCTATCAGAACTGGGGGATGGTTCCATTACAAAGTATGTGACCAGAGGCACCCCCGAAGGGAGCGTTCTCTCCCTTCTACTCTGGAATCCAACAGTAAACACCCTACTTCTAAGCCTAAAGAGCACCGGCTGTCAAGTCATAGCGTACGCCGATGATATAGCAATCGTGCCAACGGGCAAACATCTTCAGGTCCTTAGTAAGTTGCTGCAAAACGCACTCGGTCTGGTAAACATATGGTCCAAGGAATGTAGACTTATGGCGTATTCTTTTCTCGCAAAGAATGTCACCTATGTATAAGGCAACATTATCAGAGTGCAACATTTTAAAGGGCGAGCACGCAATATGAATGTGAAGATGCTGAGAAAAGAATACGAAAACTTGACAGCAGGGCAGAATAAATGCAACAATATTTCGAGAAAAGAAAACGCTATTAGTGTCAATCCTGCCAAGACGGAAATGGTAATTTTCACAAGGAAGTATAAAACTTCCTTATTTAAACCTCCCGCCCTAAACGGGGTGGCACTTACTCTCTCAACCGAGGTCAAATACCTTGGACTTATTCTAGACCGCTGTGGTGTATGGTAAGCAATGCTCGCTTCCACCCCGCATCACCTGGGTTCAAGCCCTGGTCAAAGCAACATCGAAAAAAATATAGAAAAAAGGTTTTTTCTTAACAGCGGTCGTCCCTCGGCAGGCAATGGCAAACCTCCGAGTGCATTTCTGCCATGAAAAACAGCTTCTCATAAAAATACAATCGCCGTTCGGAGTCGGCGTAAAAGTGTAGGTCCGCGTCTATTTTTATTATTATTATTATTATTATTATTATTATTATTATT
>NW_016157391.1:288358-299480 GCF_001687245.7 Rhagoletis zephyria
CGCCCACTTATGATCACATATATGTGTCTCGGTAACCGTTCTACCAATTTGTACCAAACTCGGTACGGTTATTGTGCTTGCCACACAAAAGCAAACCGTTGAAAATTGTTGAAATCGGACTAAAATTACGGCCGTTTTTCATATAACCGGTAAATTTCAGAAATGCTTGAAATTTCAATATTTTGAAATTTAAGGACGCTAATTTACTTAAAATTTATACACCCCGGCTTATCATGTAGCGGCAGCTTTCGGAAAGGTGGAAAACATATATTTAATACTTGCACCGGGTATTTAATGTTCGGCTCCGCCCGAAGTTAGACTTTCTTACTTGTTTCTATTGTATTTTGTTGTGTAAAATAGTGTTACATTCATTACGCCATTAAAAGACTGGGTGTCATTCCACATGACCAGCTGACGTAGGAGCAAAAAGCCTCTCTCATGTGGGCACGCAAGTCTTCTTCGGCAGCTACAAGCGATCCTCCGGGAAGGGCGGCAAGGACAAACCTTCCACTAGGGTGAACCCACGGAAGGACCTAGGCCACAAAAGACAACGATCTCAGGACGACACCGCGAGTGGATCCAAAAGGCATAGGACTTTCTGTCCTTCTAAACGTCCGTCCGTGGCTGTATCCACCACGAAAGCCATTCAGCGAGGCCGCCAAAGAGCACCTCACCTGGAAGTCCGTACTGATGGGTCTATGCAGGGTGTGTAAGGGGATACTCCAGAAGTATCCCGGCCCTGCACAGGCATCAGGGGCGGATAAAGCTGGCGGCGTGTGCAGATGGACGCGCGGTCGGGCTTTACAAGGAAGCGATCTCCACGGTTGGACAGCTGTGGCCCGGGGCAGACTTAGTTGCCGTTCATAGGGATGAAATCCCTAACAGGTCGCGAACCTGGGCCTGTGTCCCAGCTGAACCATCAAAGCCGGAGGAGATTCTGGTCTTCATCCGACTGGGTAACGGCGGACTGCCCACAAGTGATTGGAGGATAGTCCGAGTTGGCGAGACCAAGGGGAAGCAGCGTTTTGTTGGCTTTGTTATCAACGATGCTTCCATCTCAGTTCTCGAGGGGTAATAAGGTACGGCTGTTACTCCATCACGGTAAAAATCTACCGAAAAAGCACCAGCAAGGTGAGGAGACGGGCAATGCCTCAAGCGGACCACCTCCTACCGACGACTGTACCGATGAAGGGGCAACGCCTCGAGCGGACCTGGTGCTTCCGAGACGGCATCGGTGGCAGACTGCACGGGGTCTACAGGAAATACCACGAGTGGACCTGGGTACCTACCAACAGGTGTACCCGATACCGCGTCAGATACTGAGATAAGGGCTCAGTATCTGCCTACGTAGGGTCGGTATATAGCCGGTGGGCAATGCTGGACGAGGACCAGCTTCTGGACTCCGAACTGGAGGAGGAGGATAATGACGTCACAGTCATTGCCGCCGCCGAAGAGGCGGAGCTAGAAGCGATGGATATCGCCGACTCTGCGGATGGTGCACATCCTGCAAATTAATCTGCACCATTCCAAGGCAGCCTCCGCTGCTCTTCTTCTTTGCCTCAGCGAAAAAGCTAAGGACTTAATTATAGTCCGGGAGCCTTGGATCGAATGAAGGATCTGGCTGGCAGCAACCTATATGTCCCACGACTGCCATGTTTTTCCACCCTATAGACTGGAAGAAGCTGTGAAGAAAGCAAATCGCAGGAAACTCCCGGTCATAATAGGAGCTGACTCTAATCCGCATAACACGATCTGGAGCTCAAGCAACACCAACTCCCGATGTGAGTGTTTACTTGACTTTATTCTTTTATATAATCTTACTGTATGTAACCGAGGGCGCGACCCCACTTTTGTGACCTCTGTTAGAAGCGAAGTGCTGGACATCACCCTTGTTTCGAGTGGTTTGTCTGATCAGATAAGCGACTGGCAGGTATGAACCAACTGGGCAAAGTATAGAAATACGCTGTCGGCCTCTCTACACAGATACGCTTCTCACGATTAGTCTAGCTTATCGTTAAGCCCTGATGAAGCGAGTCTCTCGAATACGAAGGTTGTTTCTCTCGGTGAGCTGTACTCATCGTAAAAAATTTATGAAGCAGTGAACTTTGTTATAAATGCCTTTAATGCTGCTTTCAAAGCCTCCTGCCCAAGCACCCTTCCGAAGGGCAAAAAAACCCCAGTGGTGGAATCCTGAGATTTTAGCACTGAGGAAAAACAGCTCTTCAACCAAGCTAAGCGAACAGGTCTTTGGCAACCCTACAAAGACGCAGTCAAAGTTTTCAGGAAGGCCATAAAGAGAGCGAAACATGAATCTTGGCAAAACTCCTGCAACAACATAGAAGAAAACTCTGAAGCCAACAGGCTGAGGAAAGTTCTCTCGAAATTCAATGATCTCTATCCAGAAGCCTAACGGTGACTGGACGACATCATGTAACGAAATGCTGAAGGTTCCTATAAGCACTCACTTACCGGGCTGCTCGGACGACACCTCCGCTATTTCGCCCGGTCCTAGGACCTACTTGTCTCTGGGTGATACCGTTAGGGACGTCGTAAGTGAGGAGAGGGCTTTAATGTCCTTTCAACCCTACAAATCTCCGGGCCTTGCCAGAAAGGTTGTATTCCTACCAAAAAGGAGGCAAGGCTAATCATGTGAAACTGAAAAATTTCAGGCCTATAGGCCTCACTTCATTTATTCTCAAAACTCTAGAGAGGCTCATCGACGAATATATTTATTGTATTTTGTTGAGCACCTTCACGGAAAGAGTACTCTTCTATCAGAACTGGGGGATGGTTCCATTACAAAGTATGTGACCAGAGGCCCCCCCGAAGGGAGCGTTCTCTCCCTTCTACTCTGGAATCCAACAGTAAACACCCTACTTCTAAGCCTAAAGAGCACCGGCTGTCAAGTCATAGCGTACGCCGATGATATAGCAATCGTGCCAACGGGCAAACATCTTCAGGTCCTTAGTAAGTTGCTGCAAAACGCACTCGGTCTGGTAAACATATGGTCCAAGGAATGTAGACTTATGGCGTATTCTTTTCTCGCAAAGAATGTCACCTTTGTATAAGGCAACATTATCAGAGTGCAACATTTTAAAGGGCGAGCACGCAATATGAATGTGAAGATGCTGAGAAAAGAATACGAAAACTTGACAGCAGGGCAGAATAAATGCAACAATATTTCGAGAAAAGAAAACGCTATTAGTGTCAATCCTGCCAAGACGGAAATGGTAATTTTCACAAGGAAGTATAAAACTTCCTTATTTAAACCTCCCGCCCTAAACGGGGTGGCACTTACTCTCTCAACCGAGGTCAAATACCTTGGACTTATTCTAGACCGCTGTGGTGTATGGTAAGCAATGCTCGCTTCCACCCCGCATCACCTGGGTTCAAGCCCTGGTCAAAGCAACATCGAAAAAAATATAGAAAAAAGGTTTTTTCTTAACAGCGGTCGTCCCTCGGCAGGCAATGGCAAACCTCCGAGTGCATTTCTGCCATGAAAAACAGCTTCTCATAAAAATACAATCGCCGTTCGGAGTCGGCGTAAAAGTGTAGGTCCGCGTCTATTTTTATTATTATTATTATTATTATTATTATTATTATTATTATTATTATTATTCTAGACAAGAAACTGGACTGGAAGCGAAACATTTAAGATCGTTCCAGGAAGGTCAATACTGCTCTGTATGCCTGCAAGACGGCTATAGGCAAGAAATTGGGAACAAAACTACATATAGTACACAGGATATACACAGCTGTGATAAGACCCATCCTTTTCTACGGGGTCACTGAATGGTGGCCTGCGCTAAACAACACCTTATCCAGAGCCAAGGTGGAACATTTGCAGAGGACGGTTGCCATGCTCGTTACGGGAGCCCTGCCCACTACACCGACCAAATCTCTGGAAATAATCTTAAATCTTCCACCTGTGGATCTTTACGGAAAATTTCGGGCCACTGTAATTCGGCCAGGTTAAGTACAATCCAGCCGAGTAAAGACCTCAGATTCGGACTCGCAAAAGTACTTGAACTGTACCATATAATCCACGACAGATATATTATACCTCTTCTCTACTATGTTTAGACAACAAATTCTCCACAACAATCCCAGAGAGGAACGAGTGGGAAAGTGCCACAGACCTGAACGCAGGGTGTACGGTCATATATGCAGTTGGTTCCAAGCTTAACAAAAGAGTGGGTAGCGGTATTTACTCTGATGAACTCGCGCTAAATCTCAGTTTTCGCTTACCGGACCATTGTAGCGTTTTTCAAGCAGAATTAAACTCAATAATGGAGGCGGCTCGGTGACTTATAACCCCCGCCCCTCGGTCAAATCTCTCAATTCTAACGGATCAACGTCCAAAGCAGCCATAGAATGCAGGAAGACCCTCAACCTGTTGGCATCAAAATGCTCCTAGACTGTTATATGGGTCCCTAGACATAGGGATACCTCTGGCAACTGCCCAGCCGACGAGCTGGCAAGGAGGGGGACGGAAATATCTGTAGTCAATTCTACTCGGAATGCGGCCATACCTCTAACCTNCAACTGCCCAGCCGACGAGCTGGCAAGGAGGGGGACGGAAATATCTGTAGGCAATTCTACNTAGACATAGGGATACCTCTGGCAACTGCCCAGCCGACGAGCTGGCAAGGAGGGGGACGGAAATATCTGTAGTCAATTCTACTCGGAATGCGGCCATACCTCTAACCTCCTGCAAACACAGACCAAAGGCGAAACTCGTTGAGGAGGTAAATATAAGGTGGGCTGAGGAAACCAACAACCATACTACCAGGCAAATTGGGGCAAAAATTAATTTAAGGCGATCCGAAGCTCTTACTAGGACCGCTCCTCTCTCAGATTAGTAGTCGGAGTAATCACCGGACACTGTCTTATTAGCACACAGGGCAAAAAGTTAGGATATCCCACCAACGATTTCTGTCGCAGTTGCTGAGACGAGGAAGAGGTGGAGACCATCGAACACTATATCTGCCATTGTCCCGCCCTGGCCAACAAGCGCAACCAATTATTCAACAAGTTCTTTCAAGATTGTTTAGCCAATGTTAACTCGGCGAACGTTCTCGACTTTTTGAGCTACATATATAAAACGCACTCGTTGGTTCAATTAGTAAAGGAGGGAAGAAACAAATCGTCGCTGCGCCAACAAAAACAGTTATGTGTTTTTAATAACTTTTCAGGAGAACAAAAAAACTTATTCCTGGTGCCAATAGGCAATCTTTTGCAAGATTCGTATTAAAAAAAATTATATTAAAAATATGCTATTGATTCAGGAAAAAAAATTAATTTTTTTGACCATTTACGACGTGATCAACATTTGTGCCGCTTTAAAGCACGTAGCTGTTTTCATACACGATTTAAATTTGCTTTTGGCGGTATGGAGTCGTATGCAATTTGTACATAATACTGCCGTTAGGCCTAGATGCAATGTACAGAAGTTGAGGACTCGATTATTTAACTGCCCTTTGCTCCTGTTATGTAATGAAAAATGGTCAGACACGTTTTTATTGGATTTTTGTAATAAAAATTAATGCAAAATGATGAGTGGACACATAATTTGTACAAACCATAAAATTGCCAGAGATGCGAACTGTTTTTTCAAAGATTGAATAGGTGATATCCAATGAAAGCTCGTACAGTGAAAGCTCTCATAGACGGACGCTCTAATAAGCGGACATCTCCTATAAGCGGACACATTCCTGGGAACGAACAATTTTTGGTTTTTTTCCATACAAAATGCTCTCCCATACATGGACTTTCCAATAAACGGGCGCGGACACTCAAAAATGTCCATTAATGAAAAAAAATCTCCCATAAGCGAACGCGAAGCTCTAACAAGCGGACAATTTTGTTTTTTTCTTTGAAAAAGTGCCTTGGGTCAAGTTAGTACGCTGACCGAAAAAACAGTTCGCATCTCTGGCAATTTCATGGTTTCNGGGAACGAACAATTTTTGGTTTTTTTCCATACAAAATGCTCTCCCATACATGGACTTTCCAATAAACGGGCGCGGACACTCAAAACTGTCCATTAATGAAAAAAAATCTCCCATAAGCGAACGCGAAGCTCTAACAAGCGGACAATTTTGTTTTTTTCTTTGAAAAAGTGCCTTGGGTCAAGTTAGTACGCTGACCGAAAAAACAGTTCGCATCTCTGGCAATTTCATGGTTTCTACAAAGTATGTGTCCACACAAGAACATAGTCCATATTCAAAGATATTTTCTTTTCTAGAAACAGTGTTGCCTTTTCGTTGCGAATGGGCAATAATGAGATTTGTTGGTAGGAAAGAAAACGCTATAAATTTTGATTTTATTATTTATTCACCCTGTTTCTGTCTATTGAAGAACAAAAACTATTTTAATTTAGAAACGCGCAATTTAAGTTTTTTAAAATTTTAATTTTTCCAAAATTTCCATAAGCGGTCATCTCTCATAGGCGGACAAAAAGTTGGTGACCATCGGTGTCCGCTTATGGGAGCTTTCACTGTATATACAAGAAATAATTCCATATTTATTATTTTCCAAACACTACATGGATTTCCCAAACATTGGGCTTCAAAATGCTGCTTGCTGCGACGTTGACACATGTACACACACTATCATCGTCTTCGTGACGATAATTCACGATTGACTGATGCTTCGCTGGTATTTCGGCAAAGCAAATGAAATCAGTTGCTGTTGAGAGTGTTGGGACGCAGTTTTCTTAGTCGTAAATAAGCATGAAAAATTGTGGTACATTCCAAATCACAGTGGTAGATTCAAATAAATAAATTTATAAATATGTTATATGCACTTATGGTCAGCTGATTAAGTTAAGTGACATTTTGACCAGTTTTGGCTATTTATATTTTTTGTTTATTTAATGTTTATCTTTTTTTGCTGACGGTGCTAGGCATTTTCGTCCATATAAAAGAAATTGCCAATCATTAAAAATCAACGCGATTTCTTAGCGCTTGAAATTTGAACTTTGAGCTACTAAATTCTAATGGGCTATAAAACTGCATACCTAAAACTTTTCTAGAAATTCTAAATAAAAATCCAAATCGACAGAAGAAGATGCTTTTTTTTTAGAAATGATCTATCATTTTCTGATAGAGAATAATTTTCTGATAGACATTGATAAAGTTCGTGTTGATGTATATTACTTTCACCAACCATCAATTTAATAAAGAACGCTGCTTTAAATTCTAGCAGCTTCAGTGCTCGATCTCACTCTTTCACCTTTTCAAAATGACTAACACAGTTTGTAATGTCTTTTTAAACAAGACATGACATTGCGACTCATAACACGATAGCAGATCACGCATTACGCACACCCATCCATGTTTTCTTTGCAAAAAAATGTATTCAGTGTTGCCGCGCCGTCTCAAGAAAATGTATCCCTGACCAAGCCAAAAATGTATCCAATTTTATTTTTTTACATATACATCTCATAATTTGTAAGAAAACCAAACATTTTCATGAAAAAGACATAATTTAACCCATCCTAAGGACTTGGAATACATGTGCATAAAATCAAACATTTGTAATTTCAATTTATAAAGTACATTTTTTGTACTTTGCAAAGTAAATATAATAAATAGCAAGTACACTCTAAAAAGAGCATGTAAAACTACTACTGAAAAGTATCTATTTTTCAACAAGAATCTGTATAAATATACGTATAGGATGTTCAGTATTTGATTTTGAACTTGAGATCTTTAAAATATACACAATGTTTAAAGTTGCAGAAATTTTCAAACTACAAATACATTTCCTACTAATAATAAACATTACTTTATTTTAAACATTTTATGTGTAATTTTGCTCTTGCGACAAATTCGTTATGTAAAAGTAAACAGGCAATGATTAATTTTATTACACGGCGTGCAAATTTGCACACATTAAAAGAGGAAACTGGTTACCTCTCTCAATATGCGCAAATAAACAAAATTTTTTTAGAGTGTATTTAAAGTCTTTTCAGTAAAATTCATAAAAGTTTCCTTAAATAAATCAAATTTAGTTTTTTAAACTACATTGAAATCTTCTTTCTTTTTAAATTAACAAATGAAGATATGTGATATGAAAGAGATTACTACAGAAAGAGTATAATTTAATATATATATATCGTCGTTTAAAGTACAAAACCGCGTATCGTCATTCTGCAAAACCGCGTAACTGACATTTTCTGCCAAAAATTGGATTTGCTCACACAAGCTCTTGGCTCAATCCTTATCCATTCGTCCTGAAATATACTAGCCAGAAATGCGATTGCTTTATAAAAAAGAGAACCATTTTGAAATATAAGTGTTTTTACACTCTAGAAAATAATTTATGCAACGTCACATACGCGGTTTTGCATTATCTTAATACGCAGTTTTGCATTTTGTTGATTCGCGGTTTTGTACTTTAAACGACGATATGTATGTATATTAAGATCTTGCTTAAAGCATCCTTTTAAGCTAATTAAAGCAATTGCGCTTATACCCATTTTGGCGAGATCTCTTCATATGTTCATTGCTTCGTTCACAAAAAATAAAATGCTTTAATTTCACGCTTAAGTAGGGATTCTTTATACGTTTAGAAAACGCAATGCTTTCTACCATCTTTATTAAAAATCGATTTTTGAACGAAAAAAACTTTATAGGAAATATAAAAATTTGGCCTATTTAAAAAAGTAGCCACATTTATACTGACCGGAAAAAATAAGTATCCCGCAAAAATTCGCCTAAAAATGTATCCAATTGGATCTCTTTAGATCCAAACGGCATCCCTGAATGTATTTCCCATTCCTCCCGAAACATTTTATGTGTGTATTATTCGAATAGTTGCGCAGCGAAGTCTCAACAGCAACTGATTTGATTTGCTTTGTCGAAGTGCTAGCAAAGCATCAATCGTCAATTATCGTAAGACGCACGAATACGATGGCTGACTTCCAAAACTTATCAATACAATGTTTGGAAACTGAGTGGTCGGTAGCTCGTCGTTTTCAATGTGTTCAGAACTTCAGCCGGTCATATCATACATGTGTCGACCAGTGTTGCCACAAATCTTTTTTATTTTTTANCGAAGTGCTAGCAAAGCATCAATCGTCAATTATCGTAAGACGCACGAATACGATGGCTGACTTCCAAAACTTATCAATACAATGTTTGGAAACTGAGTGGTCGGTAGCTCGTCGTTTTCAATGTGTTCAGAACTTCAGCCGATCATATCATACATGTGTCGACCAGTGTTGCCACAAATTTTTTTTATTTTTTAACCAAAATCACCAGAAAAAGTTACCAAATTCAACAAAAAATTACCAAACTTATTTTATGTGCAGAACTGCACAAACATACATATCAATGCCTTTCTGCATCAAAAAGACAATTAAAAAAAAACATGTCGCTTACGTTATTTTGACAGTTAGGGCTCGATATTTCTGTACATATCGTTATCTTAATATAGAAAGGCCCTAACTCATATAGTCGCTGAAACGCAAAAAAAGCCGTAACTGACTAAAATTTTTTATGCTTAAAATGATGTGCGGACTTATAATTGGATGAAATGCATCATAAACAATCAAAAGGGAAATTTTGGATTTTTACTTAGTTAAGGCTTTTTGTATTTCAGCGACAATATCAGTTAGGGCCTTTCTATATAAAGGTAACGATATGTATATCCGAAGATACCAAGCTTTTCAGGCAATCAGCGCTCCATTAACATAAAATTTTTACGAAAGTTTGTTGAATTTTTTAAATATTGAACAAAGTTTAATATTTGAATTTTTTTGAGTTCTGTTAAAGAAAGAACAATATTTTTATAAAAAATAACCAAAATTAAATTACAAAAAAAAAAAGAAATAACATGTTAAACTTATCAAAATATGGTGCGGTCATAATTTTTTCGACCACTGTATGTAAACAAGTGACAAGAAAATATATCAAAAATTCAACGCTTGAAGGAAAGCTTTCGACTCACACATAGACAGAGTGAAGTCCCCCGCTGAATGCCGTAGCTTTTTGAACGAGAACATACGTATTTACGTAGAATTCTACTCATATATATGGTTGCCGGGTACACCGGAAAATAGATAGCAATTCAAAAGCTGGCGAAGTGACAGGGAAAGGTAGGATCACCCAAAAGTTTCAAGTGGTTTCTTAAAGAACAGCAAAGTAACGCTGGAACAACTTTCGCCTTGCAAAACTTTCAGGATTACCTGGTTTTTCTATAAAAGGAAACGCTTACGGGTCACTTACTATTGTGGAACCAGAACCAAGATTAACCTATTTGACATGTAAGACCGAAGAGAAAAAGTTACCAAATTGAAAAATAAATTACCAAATTACCAAACTTGATAAATAAAGAAAAAAATTACCAATTTTGGTTAAAAATTACCAAAGCGGCAACGCTGGTGTCGACGTCGCAGCAAGCAATGTTGTGTTTTGTTGTAGAAAATGCCCTTTCATTAATGCGCAAATGAACAAATTAAAAAAAAGAAGTTTCTAGATCTGAAAGTTTTTTAGCTGACGGTGGTAGAAGTAGAGAAAGTAAAGTGTTATCTATTCCACAAATGTGGAAAAGTCAGAGCACTGGCTGTTGAGAAAACTTCGCTGCTTCGCACACAAGCGCACGTGTGTGATAGTGTAAGTGCCCACCTCTGCTCTAAAGCTAAAATTAGTCAAGAACGTAAACCTAACGGTACGTAAACCCGAGTCAGCTGACACGATCTGTCTTACCAAAGCGCCATGTAAATGAAAACTCAACACCGCAGAATTTTTCTGTAGTTGTAGCCCGTAGCGCAGAAATCTGCGGAATTTAGATTTTTCCGTGTNAATATAGAAAGGCCCTAACTCATATAGTCGCTGAAACGCAAAAAAAGCCGTAACTGACTAAAATTTTTTATGCTTAAAATGATGTGCGGACTTATAATTGGATGAAATGCATCATAAACAATCAAAAGGGAAATTTTGGATTTTTACTTAGTTAAGGCTTTTTGTATTTCAGCGACAATATCAGTTAGGGCCTTTCTATATAAAGGTAACGATATGTATATCCGAAGATACCAAGCTTTTCAGGCAATCAGCGCTCCATTAACATAAAATTTTTACGAAAGTTTGTTGAATTTTTTAAATATTGAACAAAGTTT
>NW_016157391.1:299664-326453 GCF_001687245.7 Rhagoletis zephyria
ACGGCTGTACTTTTTGCTGATATATTACATACATATGTTCCATTTAGTTAAACAATATAAGAATATTGTAGTATGTACCACAAAAACGTATATTTTCTATAAAATATCATAACTCAGAAAAAAAATCTTCGCTATTAGAGATTTGGGTTGATTGTAGTTCAAAGTGTCTCTTTCTCGGTAAAAAAGTTTCAGAGAAAAAAATACACTTTTTGAGAAATTAAATTAAAAAAAAAAAAATATGCACTTTTTGTTTATTGTTAAATAAAAAGTTTTAAATAATAAAAATCAAGAATTATATCATTCTTGAAGTGACAAGAATTACTGACATTTGAGTAAAAACATTGTTGGAATCTATTAAATTTTGACAAAGTTATGGGCATTTTAAAAAAAACATTCTCACTGTCAATTCGAATAATCGATTTTTGCCTGAAAAACAAAATCGCGTTTAATTCGGCCGAAAGAATTTTCCGAGCCAAAAGAAAAAATACGTGTCTCATTATTTGGACCAACAAACAATGTATTTGAGTTTGGTCGAAATTAAAAATCATGCTCCTACCTGACCTGTTGTCTGGAAATGGAAAGCATCAGCTAAAATCTATTATAGCAAGAAAAATTGTAGTTGAAAGGGTAAGTTTATGAAATGGCATTGATGAGTGGCAACAGTGTAGTAAGCAACACTGAGGGCTCCAGTAATCGACAAAATTCTGCGTATACAGACTGCGTTTAAGTATACGTTCTGCGTTCTCGACTAATTTCAGCTTAAATCAATGCTGGGCACACCAACACAGTCTCATTTTGTCGTGGGAATAGTGCGTCGCGCTCAGTTATGGTTGCCACGTTTTTATAAATGTACTAAAACTGGTATTTTTCGGGCATGTGTATGTTGCCCCATTTTGCTTGTACATCCGTACAGTGAAATAATGAATCGTGGAAGTTTTTAGTAACTAATACTATTAGTTTATAGAAACTTTTAGGTTTAACTCATTAGTTTAATACGTGGACACAATTTAATTGGAATCTAATCTTTGAAATACTGGCCGGCCAAATGATTTCGGTGTTCAGATTTTATTATTTTCATATAAATAGGAATTTAATGCTAAAAATAGAATATAACTTTTAAATATTATATTAAGTATTTTTGCGTATAAACCAGCATTTAAATTTCTATATCGATTTCTTTAGATAGATACAAATTATTCTAAAATATGGCATGCAATTTGTGCACTTTTTTATAAAAATTATGGAACTTATTACAAAATTATTGAACGTTGGTCAACAAGCAGCTCATTTTATATTTTTTTTTAAATTGACACGGCATGAAAAATACAGTTTGCTTATATTAAAATTACGTAGGCATAACCGCATAACGGGATATTGCGGCTTGTTGAAAGTTTTTTGAACAATAAGCTCTAGTTCTTATGTAGGGTCACACTCTTTTGTGTTTGAAACGTCGCAAATGCATGCAAACACCAATCTAAGAAAAACACACCATTTTTTTCTTTAGAGATTTTTTGTAAATTTTCTACACAAAATGTGGCAAGCGCGTGCTTAAATTACGAAGAAAAAACAATCCACAGACGAGCACAATATTACCTTGGTGAAATATGCAAGCAGACTGAATCAAAATTCGCTGCTTTGCTTCTGCGACGCAGGCGTTGCTCGCGAGCAAAAATTGCCCAGCTCTGGTTTAGTCGTTGGCATAGTTGCCAACTTGGTTCTTTAAGCACTAGATTTAGTGCTTTTTGAAAACTAAAACGCCAAAAGAAATGGTTTAGTGCCTGGTGCCTTTTTTAGTGCTTTTTTTCTGAACTCAGATTTCTCAAATGTATATAGATAAATCATGAAATAATTTGAAATATTTATCGGTTCTTGTAGACTTTTTAGTGCTGAATCCAAATATGGATGCAGAATTTCTCCAGCTCGTCAAAAGATATCCTAACCTCAAAGTGCCAAAAACACGGGTTTCGCGATATTTGAGGTTATATTATAAAAAACAATTTTTTTTACTCATTAAATTAAATTTCGTTTTCGTTTGTTGCGATTCGATATTTCTTTCTCGTGATATACTAGTTTTAATGTGCAGTACTTTGGTATTATTTCGTAAGCATGAATCATAATAGCATGTGTAGAGGCTATTCAATCGTTATGAGCGAACAAGATTTGAATATTGTTAATTTTTTTACTTTTGTTAAATTCAAACTGTTATGAAAAAAGTATCTTTTGATAAAAAAATTTTAGTGCTTTTAGTGTGGTAAAACGCTTTTCTTTCAAAGTTTTGGTGCTCTTTGAAATTGAAAAGTTGGCAACGCTGGTCGTTGGCTAGAGAGCAACGAACCAACATCGTGTTTGGCTGCGGCGCTTTACTTCTTGTGTGCAAAAGTGCCAGTTCTAAACCAAAAGAGTTAAAAGAAAACGACAAATGCAGAAATGTGGGCAATAGATAGTGTTTATAAAATATGCAAAAAAAAAATTTACTAAAATCACATGACTGTTTTTGTTGGCGCAGCGACGAAATGGCTTCGGCCAGTGGTATCACAACGGGCTTTTCCAGCCCACGTGCGCTCCGCGCTCTGCGCGGGGCAGCCACTCAAACCTAACCTAACCTAACCTTGGTAGGTATGAGAATAGGTTGTAAAGTATATTTCATACCGCCAACTGAAGACGGAGTGGCTGTCCCATATAAACCGAACTTTTCACGCTGCATATCTCTGGAAGTTTTTATGGTGGAATACTGGAACTTGGTATGGAGATAAATTAAATCAATCGTATACTCATGGAAAAAATTGACGTTTTTGGAAAATGGTGCGTGGCATATCCCATATAAACTGAATTTTCATACTGCATATCTCTGGAAATGTTCATGGTAGAGTACTGGAACTTGGTATGAAGATATATAAAATCAATCGCATAGTCATGGAGAAAAATTTAGGCTATTGGAAAAAGGGGAATAGAACCCCCATACCAACCGAATTTTTCACAATGAATATCTCTGTAAATTTTCATGATAGAGTGCTGGAACTCGGTATGGAGATACATGAAATCAATCGCATAATCATGGAAAAATGGATGTTCTTGCAAAATAGGGCGTGGCATCTCCCATATAAACCGAATTTTCATACTGCATATCTCTGGAAATGTTCATGGTAGAGTACTGGAACTTGGTACGAAGATATATAAAATCAATCGCATTGACATGAAGAAAAATTTAGACTATTGGAAAAAGGGGCGTGGACCCTCCCATGCAAACCGAACTTTTCATACTGAATATCTCTGGAAGTGTTCGTGATAGAATACTGGAACTTGGTATTGAGATTAGACCGGTTACAAAAATATCTTTTTCATCTTTTCATGATGTTAGTAGAGAAATGAGTTGCTCTACATGTCCACAGACAGTTTTTCAAAGACACCCCCCAATATATTGAATATCGGATTAGCGAATCGCATTTGAACGTCAAAACTTTTTGCCATAAGTCTATTAACGTCCTAGAACTCAAAATGTGTAAAATTGGAAGCTATTTCGGGATATTTCGGACAAATCCCCAGATTTCTAGGGGAACTCAAATATGTTGATATTTTTATTTTACCAAGCGATCTAAATTAATTGTAAATAGAATCTGCGACTAAAAGTTTACAAAATCATGAATGTCAATTTTCAAATTGTTCAACTATCCCCAAAAATTTTCCAATATTTTCAATACTATATACTATCCTATTCCATTTTCCGACCTTTTCAATGCTGTCAACGAAATTCCGTTATAGTATCTTAAATCCGAGTTATTACCGATTTTTCTTATGGTAAGTAATGGCATTTGGTATGAAGATATTTAAAATCAATCGCATAAATAGTCATGGAGAAAAATTCAGGCTATTGGAAAAGGGGCGTGTAACTTCCCATACCAACCGATTTTTTAATACTGAATATCTCCGGAAGTGTTCATTAGGGTGCCCATCGAAAATGATTTTACTGGAAATATGAAGACTCTACCCCCTAGTTTTATTCGTTTTTATAAGAAATATTATTGCCTATTTTTATAGACTTTTTAAAGGTCATTTAGAGGTCGCGAAATGTTGTTTGTAGATTTATGAGTTTTTGAATGAAAAAGATATATATAACTTTAAAATGATATATAATAATATATTGTCGGACTTGGCTTGTTGGGATTTTTTATCGGGTAAATTAAAAACAAAACATATTTCTCTTAATTTTTTAAATTTTGACCATCGATAATTTCCACAATTTCAAAATATGTAGTACTATCTAAAATTAAATCTTTTTTTAAATAGACTGATAGCTCATCTATTGCAATCGAATAAAAATTGTCGAAGTTCGGCGACCTTTCTTAAATACGGCCTTGAATTTATATTGTTTATGTACCCGACTTTAAGATTTTTTGAGCAGTGTGGCTAGGGAATGTTAATATTTATTCAAAATTGATATATACAATCGCTTTTTAGCAAAGAAGGGGTTTTTCAAGAATTTTCTGGAAAATGGAGGTGCCACCGCCCACTTATATGGTATATGCGTATACTTATCAAAAACTACTTCACCGATCTCAACCAAATTTGGTACACACAGTGCGCTTAGGCTTCTTAAGCACCATATTCACATCTTTTATAAATCGGATAAAAACCACGGGCTCTATCAACGAAAGGAGACTAAGCACAATGCGTATACCAAATTTGGTCGAAATCGGTCGAGTAGTTTTTGAGATACGCATATATAATATGACCTACCATTTCATAGCTTAAAGAAGTACAGGTTTGGTTGGGTTAGGTTAACGCCGCGAGCCGATTTAAAATTTCGAATACGGCTAATTTCGATCCGAGCTCAGTGTTAGTTCAGAAGAGCGAGCCAAAATGCTTCCATCTTAGCCTCGTGAAGGTGGACAGTCTAAAAGCAAGTGTGGAGATGATTCCACTTCATCTTCCCTTTTGCCGGCTGAAACAAAAGCTATCAGTTGAAATTCCTAGTCTTACCGAGGGTATTCGGTAGAGGTGTCAAACTATCGATAGTCACACCATCGATAGTTTTGATAGTTTTCAGAAAAACTATCAATATTCACGATAGTCTCGAAAAAAACAAAACTATCGATAGCACTATCGATAGCGCTAAATCAGTTAGGTTGCTTTGTTTTTACAGGATCATAGTGAAATAAATATTATCTTATAAAAGTTATAATCATTCAAAATTAAGTAACTGCTTAGCCTAAATACTTCTCTTTTTAGAAAGTTCAAAAATAAACACAAGTTATACAAACAAAACAGGATTTACGATTAACATATGTATGTATAATTTCAAAAAAATTGGGAGGGATGATCGATAGTCCTACTAAACTATCGATATTTTTGATAGTATAAGAAAAAACTATCAATGAGTATTGATAGTCTAAAAAAATTGAAACTATCGATACTATCGATAGTGCCATCGATAGTTTGCAAAAAGTATTTTAAAATGCCTTATAAAAACATTTTCTGCAGCGGAGAAACATCTAATTCTCTTCTTTTATGTCACNTAATTTCAAAAAAATTGGGAGGGATGATCGATAGTCCTACTAAACTATCGATATTTTTGATAGTATAAGAAAAAACTATCAATGAGTATTGATAGTCTAAAAAAATTGAAACTATCGATACTATCGATAGTGCCATCGATAGTTTGCAAAAAGTATTTTAAAATGCCTTATAAAAACATTTTCTGCAGCGGAGAAACATCTAATTCTCCTCTTTTATGTCACAAAACGAATAAATCTGTGTTTGTTTCGCGCTTTTCTAGTGAAACGTCGGTAGGAGATGTTAAGTCTTATATAACATCAAAGCTTAATCCCCGGCACATATCCGGTTTAATAGCTGTTCAGACCGACTTTTCCTCTGAAAAAGTTGTGTTCACAGGTTCAGATGATGTTGAATTCCTCTGTGTTAGAATACGGTGCCCCTAGTGTGGTTCTTGTTGCAATTTATATTCCACCAAACTCTAACCCTTCGGTTTACTTCAAACATTCTTCATTATTGCTCTCTTTATTTGCCATGGCCAAGCCCTCCGATTCGATTGTTGTGTTGGGTGATTTCAATCTAGCGTGTGTTTCCTGGGATTCGGTGGATGGAACTCTGGTCCAAATTCTTCTCGGGATGTACTTAACCAATTTCTTAACGAACTTTCCGATCTTGGTCTATATCAGATTAATTCAGTTATCAACAACTTAGGCAAATGTCTTGAGTTAGCGTTTATTGATGATACTGCTAAATGCACTATAATACGCGGCGATCCTTTAGTTATACCTATAGACCCTTATCACCCACCACTTAAGTTGCCCTTGGAACCACCCTACGATTCATGTTATTGTCCTGAAACTAGAAAGCCGAAAGGTCGGCGATATTCTTTCAAATACGCTAACTACGACAAGCTTAAAATAGCTATATCTGAAATAATCTGGCCTGAGTACGATGGGGATGTTTAGAACATTGCCTTACACTTTAGTAAAATCTTGAATAATATATTCAGTAAACTCATTCCTCTTGTTAAAGAAAACACCGGACCTCGTAACTCATTGTGGTTTAAGTCAGAGCTAAAGCATTTAAAAAATCAGAACACTAAATCATTTAATCTTTATAAAAAATCAGGCCTGTCTTCTCACTACGCCGCGTACTCCATCCTTCGTCATAAATACAATGCCTTAAACAGAAAATGTTACAGGAATTACATGAATAAAACTCGCATTAACATCGTTCTAACCCCAAGTCATTTTATCATTTTGTAAATTCAAAACGTAAAATAAATGGGTTTCCCTCAACACTGAAATTAGATGATGTTATTTCTAGTGATGATGATATGATTGCTGATATGTTTGCAAATTATGTCGAGCCAAATGAAAAAACTTCTAGCTATCCTTTACCACTCCCACAGTTTGACCACATCCGAATTCCTTCAATCTCCGCTGACAATGGTCTCCTTAATTTGAATATGTAGTTTAAAAAATTCTTTTCTAAGCGGCCCGGATGGTATTCCCTCCTGTGTCCTAATAAGTTGTGCTGATTATCTATATAAGCCATTAACAAACATCTTCAATGCGTCTCTAAAGCAAGGAGTTTTCACCTCTTTGTGGAAGAAGTCGTATATCTTGCCGCTTTATAAAAATGGAAGCAGGTCGAATATTGCGAATTATAGGGGAATCGCTAAGCTGTGTGCCATTCCTAAACTATTTGAATAAATCGTTACGGAAGAACTATCGTATTTCATAACACCCGTTATCGATGTATCACAACACGGCTTTTGTAAAGGTAAATCAACTGTATCAAGCCTTCTTGAATTCACTACAAATGTGAACAATGGTTTCAAAAGTAATTATCAAACTGACGTCATTTACACTGATTTCAGCAAGGCTTTTGATAAAGTATCACATTCAACTCTAATATACAAACTTGATAAAATTGGTTTCCCTCCAATCCTGCTGCGCTGGATTTCTTCTTATTTCATTGGCAGGAAACAGAGGGTTATCTTTAAAAAATGTTCATCTCGTGTAATTCATGTGACGTCAGGTGTACCTCAAGGTAGCCACCTTGGTCCCCTTCTGTTTACTTTATTAATCAACAAATATTTTGAAGTATTCGAATTGCTTAATGTACGCAGACGACGTTAAGTTATTTAAGTTCATTGGTGCCCCAGGAGACAAGAAAGAATTACAGGTGGACCCTAGTTATGTGTTTAAATGGTGCGAAGTAAATTCTATGTCACTTAACTTGAAAAAGTGTAAGTTAATGTGTTTCTCTAGAAAACCCTTTCAATCATATAGCTACCGCATTTGTGAACATAGTGTTGATCAGGTAACTAATTTCATCGATCTAGGCGTAACCATGGACTCTAAGCTTGAATTCAAGTCCCATGTAAACTCTTGTGTTAATAGAGCCAAGGACGTCTTGGCTTTCATCAAACGTTGGGCTAAAGAATTCAGAGATCCTTATGTCACTAAAGCTCTATTCACCTCCCTAGTCAGGCCGATCTTAGAATACGGGTCCGTCGTATGGAACCCTAGATATCAAACGCACTCTGACAGACTCGAGTCGGTATAGAAACAATTCTTATTATTCGCATTAAATAATTTTCCTTGGGAATCGACATTAAATCTCCCACCGTACAAAAGCCGCTTGAAGCTCATAAATTTGCCAACGCTGCACAGCCGCAGAGAGATGCTAGAAGTTTTGTTCATGATTAAGATCTTGAACGGGATGGTCAATAGTCCCTTTCAACTGAACCAGACCACGTTTTGTATTCCTTCTAGGCCTTCTAGACATTACAAGCCCATTAAGCTAACTATTTGTAGAACAAATTTTGAAATGCATGATGCTTTTCGTTGCCTATGCCAGGACTTCAATAAGCATTACGACTATTTTGACACCTCCGACTCACATTTTACCAATAAGAAAACCTTACTTGAGATTTTGAATAAATAACATGTAAACCCTTACATTGCACCTTATCGTTCAGCTGGTGAACTGTACTTCTGTTCAGTTTATGAGGTAAACGTAAACATCGAATCGCTTTTTTACCTTCCTTTTATTAGCTCGCGATGTAACTATGTAATATTGATGCGCCTAAAAGCTGCAGCGATTTCTATTCTCAAGTTACATACTTGATGCCAGTACGAATGGCAATTATAATAAGGAGGTTCTGGTTTTTTAAACTATAATTTTATTGTAACTAAATAAATTAATATCTTTAACCAGGAACGATAAATTACACAATATCTATGACTGCTTAGTACAACTGTAATCGGCTTCGCATATTTTCGCGACCGCGTAAGACAATACGAGCATGGATCGGAAACTCGGCCTTTCCGACCATAATCAACAGCTTGTCCACAGCGCGGAGCGGAAACTAGAGTTTTCCGCCTGCCACACACTCAAAATAATGACTTCGGGAACATGGATCGGAAACTCGTTCTTTCAGACCATGCTGAACAGCTTGTCCACAGTGCGGAGCGGAACCTAGAGCTTTCCGCCTGCCACACATACAAAGTAATGTCTTCGGGAACATGGAACGGAAACCCGGCATTACCGACCTTGATCTAACAGCCTGTCCACAGCGCGGACCGGAAACTAGGTCTTTCCGCCCGCCGCACACAAAAGTAGACTGAAGACTAGGCCTCGGCAGCTACCAAACCTGCTATTTTATGCTGTTATTATTATTATTATTATTATTATTATTATTATTATTATAAATTACTATGTATCTAAATGTTCTATTCTCATTTGTCTGTAAGAAAACATTTTTCTGTAGACCAAATAAATAAATAAATAAATAAATAAAAAGGAGCATCGCTTTCTTTTGTCCATTTTATTAGGTATTTAGTAAAGTATGCAATTTCATTATCGCGAGTACGAGGTATGCGTGTTAGTTTAGAGCCCGCTGAGCTCACACTAGGCCCAATCATCCAATAGTGTACCGCAGGAGGACAGAGGCGTCCCTAGTTGCTCCTCATCTGGGTTACGTACAAGTTGCGATAATATGGTGAAGCTTAAACTATTTAAAAAGAAGACTGGCGTTTTTTGTCATGTGTTGTTAGTTATCTCGAAAACAACTATCAGTTTAATAACAACAAATTTTCCTTTAACTTTTCTTTTCTTTTTTCACAATTTACTGATATTGTAAAAGAGTTTTGCATACGAGAGGTAGACTTAGATACTCTTTTAGTTAATTCTTAGTCTTTCAAAGTTTTTGCGTAGTTGAAAAAGATAATTTAAGCCATGAGGAAATATAAATAGCGTACTTTAATAGTGGTACCTTTCCACAGTTTGAAAAATATATATATATATTTTTTTTTCAATACCAAACTCTAACGGAGCACCTGAGAGGGTCTTAAGTACATAGTTTGCTTCCTGGCGAAAAAAAGAAAACCAGATTCTAATTAGAATGTTTTAAAGTGAACTTCAAATTAAAAGTAATTTTAAAATGAAATGTATATAATTCATTGACTATTTATTTAAAGAACACTGAAAATGGAAATGATCTCATTATTACTATTCTAAAATGTCATAAATATAAAATAATTTATTAGCTCCTGTGTATAATGATGTGTACACTCATGTTAAAATGAATAATACTTTTATTTGTTATGAACTATATTTTATTTATATACATACCAATATATTGTTAAAAAAAATTCTGTGGCGTTTTAAAGTATTATTTGTTACTTACATTCATACTTTTGCTTTGAATAAAAATGTACTGAAAAGAATCGATTCTTTAGCATGAAAAAGACTAACGTACTGACTTCGTGCATAAAAAATCTGGCAACCCTACCACTGAAAAAGCTTTCTCTCCTACAAATAGCTGGCTCAAAAACCTACCAAAATGGCCTTTTTCCTATCATTTCTTTTAATCAAGAAAGCAGCGTTTAACAGCACTAAGTACATTTATTTTTCCAAGTTTTATACTTCAAATAAGATTTCCAGGTAAAAAAAGATCAGAATAATACCTGCTATATATACATACATATATAGCACATACAAATAGTGGTGTGTGCTTTTAACCAGACCCACCTACCGACATGTATTTCAACCCGCTGAATCCGAATCTGAGGTCCGAAAAATTGCAAAAAATTTACACAGTTTATAGCAGGGGTGGGCAAGGCCGAGGCCGAAAAGAGCCACATGTAAATTCTAAATGGTACAAAGAGCCACAAAAACCAAAGTTTAATTTTTAAATAAAATTATTATTAGAAATGAAACACATTAATTTTATTATTATTCTAATGTACGTAATATAGATAGTAAAGAAAATTCAAAAGATCCCTTTGGCCAAATTTTCAAAATCTGGTTTTACGTCAGTTAAAGCCGTTCCTAATAGTTCTTAGCTAATCGAGCACTGCGTGAATACCACCTCTAGCGAGTTCCCACAGTTGGCAACGCAGTAGAAGTCGATCAGCTGTATGTTTCAGACAAAAAAAACCAACCTTTTTTCTCCTTTTTGTGTACATATACACATATATATAATTCTGCATATGTCATTTGAAGCTCAGATTGTTGAATTTTTTCTCAAAATATAATTCGTTATTTTTCTCTACCATCAGTTCTTCGCTGGAATAACTTCGGTCGTTAGTCTTCCCCTCTAGCCGGGCGTTTCGTCGATTGCCACTAAAGCGCGTAAACCACCGCAGCCGCTAACTCGGTTAATTGTCCGAGTTTTGTGCGGAGCACCAGCTATCCACCTCGTCATAAGCGTTCCACCGAACCGCGAGTTGACCACCACCGCCGCATCATCCCGCAGCAACACCAGCTTGAGTCCGCCATCGGAGATCCCGGAAGAGCGCCAGATCAACTCCCCCGCAGCATCCTCAAGCCACAGCAACAGTTTAATTTCGCCAGCGCCGTCCTGGACAGATCGATCTAGGTTCTCTCAGGACTCATAACTGGCCAATTGTCGGTGGTCCTTCGTCGCCACCAAAGAGCCAGCACCGTTGGAATATCCACACCCAAGTATCCCATATAAACCGTGAGTAAGAATCTGAATTGCTTACTAACCCTGGTACATACATAAAAAGTAATAGCATTCCAAAAATCGCACAAAATTTGTTACTTTTAAAGAAAATTTTAATAAAACGGTGCTCTCATCCCGTTAAATAAAATTTCCATACATATATGCACATTACTTAATAGTTGATTCCCCTATTTCCCGCCCAAAGGTAAGCGGTTCGCGATTAGCCAGTATATAATACCCTGCAGTAAATCGCGCTAGTTCAGGACTAGCGCAGAACTAGCTCTTTATGAGGCGGGACTGGTTCTCGATCTATCCCAACGCAATGCTTTCAACTGTCTCCTTTTACATGGCGATGTCCTACGAAGTGGAAATTGCCCCCTCTGCAGAACTTTCGAACTAGTTCTTAACTGGTTCGATTTTGGACAATTCTGGGACAGTAAGTTTTTCTATTAGAAAAAATTTTAAAACTCCATTATTAGATTATTTTTCTATTCTTAACTGGTTCNGGTTCGATTTTGGACAATTCTGGGACAGTAAGTTTTTCTATTAGACAAAATTTTAAAACTCCATTATTAGATTATTTTTCTATTCTTAACTGGTTCCATTTTAGACAGATCTGCGACAATAATTTTTTTTTTTTAAATCTGCTTAACCGATTTTTTGATATTTTTTCGTTTTTTCTGTTTTACAGATTTTGCATTCTATTAAATTTTTATTAATTTTTTATATTTTTTTAATATTATTTTATCACTTTCTCTTTAATTTAACGATATTAGAGTCGGAGGTCTTCCAGCTGAGCTATTTTCGTATTGTACGAGAAGTGAGAATTTGTGCATTTACTTCTCAACAGAGCGCAACTAACACACAGTTTCAAGTGTCCCTCTCCGCAGCCGTTTTGCACTAGTTCAGAAATGGTTCTGAAATGTGTAGGGCGGAACAGCGCTTTAAGAGACTGTCTCTAACTTTTAATGCAGGGATACCTACATAAACACATACACACATACACAGCTCTCGTGGCTACCCTGCATTAAAATTTAGAGACAGTCTCTTAAAGCGCTAGTTCCGCCCTACACATTTCAGAACTATCTCTGAACTAGTGCAAAACGGCTGCAGAGAGGGACAGTTGAAACTTTGGGTGTGTTAATTGCGCTCTATTGAGAAGTAAATGCACAAATTCTCACTTCTCGTACAATACGAAAATAGCTCAGCGGGAAGACCTCCGACTCTAACATCGTTGGTCACGAGTTCAAATCGCGGTGGAGGCAGTTGTGATTTTCAGATTTAAGAAATTTAAATTGTTGAGAGTTCCGTTTAAAAATTGAAGAGAAAGTGATCAAATTTAATATAAAAAGAAATAAAAAATAAATAAAAATTTAATAAAATGCTATCTGTAAAAGAAAAGAAAAAACGAAAAAATATCAAAAAATCGAATAATCAGAATTTTTTTTAATAAAGAACTCATTTTCGCAGATGTGTCCAAAATGGAACCAGTCCAGAATAGAAAAATAATCAAATAACCGAGTTTTAAAATTTTTTCTCATAAAAAACTTACTTCCCAGAACTGTCCAAAATGGAACCAGTTTAGAACTAGTTCGAAAGTTCTGCAGAGGGCGGCAATTTCCACTTCGTAGGACATCGCCATGTAAAAAGAGAGTTGAAAGCATTGCGTTGGGATAGATCGAGAACCAGTACCGCCTCTTAAAAAACTAGTTCTGCGCTAATCCTGAACTAGAGCGATTTACTGCAGGATATTTATTCTTGTCTCCTTCTTCCTCGCAAAAGTTAAAATAAATAAATACTGTGTATATGTACATATACATGTATGAATGTAGGTATACGCACAGTGCATATTTATGCGAATACCTGCACGCAAATTAATAAAATTTAAATTTATATTTATATATTAATAAACCCGTTCCCACATAAATAAATGTGATTCTGCTACACGTAGAAAGCTCAAAACATACATATGTATGTATGTATGTATATGAAGTACAATTAAATAATTAGTTGAAAAATTTTCCTTTGAGAATATACTAACCCCTTCTCAAGTAGGCATAATTCCCACATATACTCTTATATATAAATGTACATACCCACATTTATACACATACAATATACTTACATACATATATTACAACATTAGTGTGGAACATACATATTTACAACATATAATACTAGTGCGGTACAGTGATCAACAAAGTCCGGCTGTAAAAAAATTTTTTGTTTGTGCTTACACCCAAAGGCTAGTTATAATTTCGAAGCGGAGATAGTGGTACAAGGCGAATTTTATTTACTCAAAAAATAAATAAATAAAATAAAAATTTAAATAAATTTATTAAACAAAATAAAGTCTCAAGTACAACGTAAAACGCTCCAAAATATCTCAGAACTTCTTAAAACAGAAAAATTACTCAAGGTTATTCGCGACATTCTCTAACGCGGAATCGTTAATGACAAAAATCATTTTTTGCCCCTCATGTGAAAAAAATATATATATCTATACAAAAAATCTATATCCCCTGGTTAATCTCGAAACCCAATAGCTCTTGTTCTCAAGTCAAAATCCGTCGTCTGCAAGTCCATCCCAAGCCTACTGCTGAGTAAAGCCTTTCTTTTAAAATCTATCTCGTCATCGTTACCCATTATATTTTAGCTTAAACCTTCATATGTTGGGCGCACCCCTCAGCGACAACAAACAAAAAAGCCCAAAAATGAGTGACGAAGAGAAGAACCAGGGAACTTCCAGAGACTCTCAGCACCCTACGCGCACAAGTGCAAAAACAACAAAAAAAGCAAAACAAGCTTTCTCATCTCTAAAGTTTATATCTGGAACAGATAATTTAATGGATTATTGCACCAGATTCAGCTCCACCACCATAAAGAACAGCACAGAATCTGGACTGAAAGTAAAAGACGCAAATATTGATAATTTCTGGAACCGAGTCCAAAATTCTTATGACACCGTACTAGAAACGGATGACCATGACCTGCGCGAAGATTTCAAAGCCTCTGCCTGTGGCAAATATAGGTCGTGTCTTATTACCTATGAAGACACAAAGGCCCAGATCGGCGATCAGCTCCAGTTACTTAAACAAATGAGCATTCGCACCCCCGCCCCAACTACGTCACTACCTCAAGAGTAATTAGGCTTAGGCTTGAAGGTCCCTCCTTGCGACACTGAAACCTTTTATGGGGGTTATGAACAATGGCCATCCTTCCGTGATATGTTCTCGGCGGTCTACATAAACCACCCGAAACTCACTAAAGCACAAAAACTGTACCGCCTCCGGTACAAAGCGCAAGGCAAAGCCGGCCAGATTGTAAAACAGTCCCATTAAGTGACGATAACTTTGAACTCGCGTGGGAAGCCCTAAGGTCCCGTTACGAGAATAAACGGGTATTGGTTGAAAATCAAATAAGGATTTTAATGACCCTGAAAACAATCCCAGTTGAGAGTAGCGAAGAAATTCAAAGATTGCAATCCATAGTGAACAACTGCCTGCAAATCCTAGGAACTCAACAAATTTCCACTGAAAGTTGGGATCCTATATTGATATATTTGGTTACATCCAAACTCCTCGAAAATACTGTGGCATTGTGGGAACAATCTCTTAGTTCACGGAAAGACCTTCCCAAATGGGATCAAATGAACCAGTTCCTCACAACCCGGTATGAAGTGGTGGAAACGGTTCATCAATGGTGACCAGCCAAGCCCCGACAATATCCCATCCCCCAAACACCTGCTTTACAGAATAGATCTTTTTCGAAACCAAGTCATTCCCAAAACTCTAACTTAAAAAATGCATATTCCAATGCAAGTCCTGCACTATCCACAAGCCGCAGATGCGTTCGCAGTTAATGGTAGTCCTGCCGGTGCACCTATGCTCCCCCCTTTACCATTACCGGAGTCGATTTTGCTGGGCCTTTTCAAATAAAGGCCTGAATGCTTAGAGCGATCACCCTAGTGAAGGGTTATGTGGCCGTCTTTGTATGCTTCACGACAAAGGCGCTTCATCTCGAGTTTTGCCTCTACGTCGCGGCTATCCAGCCAAAATGATGATGGATAACGGCAAAACGTTTATTGGAGCCAAAAGAGCAACGGAAAGAGAATTCTCCAACTTTCTCACCCAGGCAGGCAGCCCAGACGGCATATAAGATTTTCGAAAAACATGAAGGTAGTAGTAAGCATTATCAAGCTGTCGCCAAAATTAGGAATAAGGTGAAGGGGCCAGCAGATATGGTGTTGGCATCCTTCAATACGGTGTTAAATTTCAAGGCTATAGTTAGTCGCCTTGATTTTACTTATAGTGACAAACGACCCATCTACCTAATTGAGCAGGAGCTCTCAACCCTTCGCCAGGGAAGTTTGACACTCCTGCAGTACTATGACGAGGTTGAGAAGAAATTAACCCTTCTCACCAACAAGACAATCATGACATACGACAAGACAATAGCTGCGTCCCTCAATGAGAAATATAGGATGGACGCCTTGCGAGTGTTCATTTCGGGTACAAAAAAACCACTTTGCGATGTGCTGTTTTCGGCACGACCTAGCGACCTCCCATCTGCTTTAGCGTTAGCTCAGGAGGTAGAGTCAAATCACGAGCGATACTTATTTGCTAGTACCTACGCTAAGAACTTGGAAGATAAAGCCCAAAGATTTGAAGGTAGGCAACAGTATAGGGAAAAGGGTACTGGTGGAAGAGCCCCAGTCAAGGATTTTTATCCATCAAAAAGCCCCCATTTTAATAGAAGTCAAGGTACCAATAATAAGCCTCCACAAAAAATGGAGCCAGTGCAGCCAATGGAGGTAGATTCTTCACTTCGCTATAAGCAAAGCACGCAGCATCAACCCAATGTTCCGTCTCGCAATTGGGTACCGCCTCATACAAATCAAAATGAAGCAAGTAGGCAGGCTGCAAAAAGGCCGAATTATGGCTCCGCTCGATTTACAGGGCCGAAACAACAAAGAATCGACCATTTATCCTCAGGTAAAGAGAGCGAAGAATATCGGGACGTGGCAAATTTGGAGGCTGCAGCAGTGGATGATGAACTGTCTGATTCAGATCAAATCAATTTTTTAGTGCAAATTCCCTGCTACCTTTCATCGAAAGGACAATTGCAGGGAGAAAAATTAAATTATTAATCGATACAGGGGCATCAAAAAATTATATTAAGCCTCTAAAAGAGCTTAAGAATATAATACCGGTCGAAAATCGGTTTTTGGTAAAGTCAATACATGGCTTTAACGATGTTAAGGAAAAATGTATAGTTAACTTGTTTGGTACAAACAGCCCTTTTTTTTGCTCCCCATGCTTTCAACTTTCGACGGAATAGTTGGGCTTGACCTGCTTACGCAGACAAATGCTACGTTAGATTTTAAAAACAAAATAATAAAAACCAGTTCTGGCTCCGAAGAACTTAAATTCTTGAAGTGTGGTAACGTGAACTTCACACAAGTGGAGGACATAGAAGTGCCGCAAGTTGTGAGAAACAAATTTCAAAAAATGATAAAAAATTTAATGGGGGTATTCTCGGACCCGAATGAAGCACTCCCTTACAATACGAACATTGTCGCCACTATTCGCACCGAAAGTGACGACCCGGTATATTCCAAGTTATACCCATATCCTATGGGTGTCTCAGACTTCGTGAATGCGGAAATTCGTGACTTATTAAGAAATGGCATAATAAGGCCATCTCGATCACCATACAACAATCCAATCTGGGTTGTGGACAAGAAGGGTAAGGATGAACAGGGTAACACCAAAAAGCGTCTGGTTATAGATTTTAGAAAGCTAAATCAGAGAACCATCGACGACAAATATCCTATTCCTAATATTACAGTTATATTGTCAAATCTGGGAAAGGCCAAGTATTTCACAACGCTTGACCTTAAATCAGGCTTTCACCAAATAGCACTTGCTGAACAAGATCGAGAAAAGACCGCGTTTTCGGTTGGTCATGGAAAGTACGAGTTCTGTAGACTCCCTTTCGGATTGAAGAATGCACCCAGCATTTTTCAGAGGGCCATCGACGACGTGCTTCGAGAACAGATAGGGAAGTGTTGTTATGTCTACGTCGACGACGTAATTATTTTTTCCGAAGACGAGGAAAAACACGTTGACCATATTGAGTGGGTTTTAGGAAAACTGTGTGAAGCTAATATGAGGGTATCCCGGGAAAAATCGCACTTCTTTAAACAAAGTGTGGAGTACTTAGGCTTTGTGGTGTCTAAGGATGGTATCAAGACGAGTCCTAGTAAGATCAAAGCAATCCGCGATTACGAGAAGCCCTCAACTTTGTTCAATGTCAGGTCCTTCCTAGGGCTTGCAAGCTATTATAGATGTTTTATCAAGGATTTTGCGTCAATAGCAAGGCCTTTGACGGATATCCTTAAAGGTGAGAACGGTAAAGTGAAGTCTACACAATCGAAAAAAGTAAAAATAGACTTAGATGAGGACCAGCTTCAAGCTTTCAACAAATTAAAAGAGGTTTTAGCGTCTGAAGACGTTATACTACCCTACCCAGATTTTAAGAAGCCATTCGATCTAACGACGGACGCTTCATCAATGGGTATAGGGGCCGTGTTGTCTCAGGGTGGAAAGCCTATAACTATGATCTCTAGAACCCTGAAGGATCGTGAAAAAAACTTTGCAACTAACGAACGTGAGCTACTCGCCATAGTTTGGGCTTTAAAAAGCCTTAGAAATTACCTCTATGGTGTAAAGAATTTGAATATCTTTACGGACCACCAGCCACTTACATTTGCGGTTTCAGACCGAAACCCAAATGCTAAGATTAAACGATGGAAAGCGTTTATCGACGAGCACAACGCTCAACTCTTTTACAAACCTGGCAAGGAAAACTATGTTGCCGACGCTCTGTCAAGACAGAACATTCATACTCTAGAAGAAGAAAACCAATCAGATTTGGCTACAATTCATAGCGAAATATCGCTATCTTATACGATAGAAGCAACCGAGAAGCCACTAAATTGTTTCCGAAACCAAATCGTTTTGGAAGAAGCCGACTTGAACCTAAGACGGAATTTTATATATTTCGGCGAGAAAACTCGCCATATTATCCAATTCACAAATAAGGAATATCTCATGGAAGAAGTGAAATTAGCCGTGAACCCAAATGTGGTAAACGCCATACACTGCACTTTGCCAATATTGGCCAGCATACAACACGAACTTGTAAGATGCTTTCCGGCAACAAAGTTTTGGTTCTGTAAAAGTGTGGTGGCCGACATTGTAAATAAAGACGAACAGCGAGAGATCGTTGTTGTCGAACATAATCGAGCTCATAGAGCTGCTCAAGAGAACGTTAGGCAGATTCTTTGTGACTATTATTTCCCAAAAATGACCAAACTGACAAACGAAGTGGTCTCGAACTGTAAAATCTGCAGTAAAGCCAAATACGATAGGCATCCCCGAAAACAAGAACATGGTATAACACCAGTCCCATCCTATGCTGGAGAAATGTTGCACGTTGACATATTTTCAACAGACAAAAAGTACTTTCTTACTTGTCTTGACAAGTTCTCGAAATTTGCTGTGGTACAGCCAATACCATCTCGAACAATTTTAGACATAAAATACCCAATTTTTCAGTTAATGAATATATTCCCAGGGGCAAAAACTATGTATTGTGACAATGAGGCATCGCTAAATTCCGAAACGATAAGATCTCTGTTAAAAAATCAGTTTAATGTGGATATTGTGAATGCACCTCCGCTTCACAGTACCTCTAATGGTCAGGTTGAGCGTTTCCACAGTACACTTGCGGAGATTGCGAGATGCCTGAAATTGGAAAAAAAGATTGATGAAACAATTGATCTTATATTATTGGCCACATTCAAATATAATCGAACTATTCATTCTGTGACCAGAAAAAAACCCATTGATATTATTTACGCCACACCGCAGGATATGCGAAATGAAATAATGGATAGAATAGAGAAAGCCCAACAAACTCTGCTGGAGAGGAATAACCCTTCCAGACAAAATAGAGTGTGACGTGGGGGAGCGCGTATTGGTAAAAACCAATAAAAGGTTAGGGAATAAGTTAACACCGCTCTACATAGAAGACAAGGTAGAAGCTGACTTGGGGACCACAGTCTTAATTAAAGGGAGGGTGGTCCACAAGGACAACATAAAATAATTTTAATTTTTATTAGACATCGAGCATATAAAAACACTTTTTGAAACATTAGACATTCACCACAGACAGGCACGAAGCTTAAACATTTTAGGGACAGCTTTGAAAGTTATAGCAGGTACACCAGACTTCGATGATTTTGAAAATTTAAAATTTCGACAACAAGAGCTAATTAATTCAGAAAATAGGCAAATAGAAATAAACACAGCAGTGCAAGAAAAGATAAACGAGCTAACAGATACAGTTAACCTATCACAAACAATGTGAAAGCTAAGCAGATTGACACCAGTCATTTATACGAAACATTGCTCGCCAGAAATAGAGTCTTAATTTCCGAAATTGAAATCTTGATTTCAGCGATTGCCCTTGCAAGGATCGGCGTCATTAATCCCTCCATATTAAATTCTGACGATGTAAAAAAATTAATTAATATGCACTCTACAAACACAACTATAACAGACTTAATGGAGGTATCTAGCATTAGGGTCCTGTTAGACACTAACTTTTTATATTTTTTATTAAGTATCCGAAACCTATATTAGTATGTAAGAGAGTCATCTTGTTTCCCGTTCAACACAACGAAACTGTCCTACACTTTGGTAACAACAACAACGTCGCTGACTGTGACAATCAGATTTTGGCTATTGGCAGCTGTATTACAGCACTTACGTCAACATTTTGCAAAAAGCTACAAAATACAACATGCGCACAACAACTACATTCGGGAAGTGTAGCTCACTGCAGCACACGCCCCAGTCATCTGGAGCCGATTACGCTTGTTGATGAAGGTATCATTGTTATCAACGATAATACCGCTGTGATTAAATCAAATGATGGTTCTGAGAAAACCGTTACTGGTACTTACCTCCTAACCCTTGAAGACGAGGTTCAAATCAATGGATCTTACTTTAAGAACAAAAATGGTATGCTGACAAAATTACCAGGTTCTGCGACAACAACACTTGTCAATATTACCAACCATCGAGAAGTATTGAGTCTACCGTACCTAAAAAGAATGAATGTGCAAAATTTAGGGTACATTACAAGAATAGAGAGAAGAACCATCATGTGGCCAATACTATCTGGCTTAGCTTCTATCGCCATTCTGGTTGGCTGCTACTTCTTACTCAAACTTCGGCAGAGGCAAAGCAGAAGGCGTCAAAGTCATGTTATTCAAGCGATCATTGAAAACCTTAAGAAGACCGAGGACGGCCTCCATTTAGAATTGCGGCCAGCCAAACAGTAGCTAATTACGACGAATCTGTAATGCAACACCAACATGCAGCTGCACGGTGGTTTCATATTATTCCTATTGATATTGAACATCTGCAAATTCCACAACATCATCACAAGCCAGTCACAGCGCGGCGTTCCTGGAACTCTTCACAGCAGCGATACCAGCAGCGACTGCGACGGTGGCGGCTGTAGGTTAGATTTTAAGAACAAGTAGTTTGTAAGTTTTAGTTTAGTGATTGAACTCACCGGCAAAGCCAGTGCTTACGGTTAATAATGAAGTAATAAAGTTAAATTTTAAAACTCGAATAAACTAACTTATATACACATTGTAACATTTATGTATGTACTCANCATATAACATGTACTTGCAGATGGAACCAGGTAGTAACCCACAACTAGCACCGCGTATGACACTCCCGTCTAAGGTCGTGGTAGCTGGCACAGACGACAACGCTGCCAATAACAGTCCGAACGGACCGGTCGGACAGGACTACCAACGATGCCGCGTATGCACTCGCCGTCACGCTCTGCGAATATGCTCTGTATTCAAGAGCATGTAACCTCAGCAGCGCTATGTACTAGCCAGAGCACACGGTTATTGTCCCAACTGTCTCGCTTTGCCGCATTACACCAGCGAGTGTAGCTCTTCGGGAAGTTGCCGCAAGTGCAACCTCCAGCATGATACCTTGCTCCACCGTAACCAAACATCAACTACATCTCATGTTCCGCCTGCCAACAAGAAGACCCGCCGACAGATTGCCACAGGGACAGCTTCCCGTCGTAGCCACCCAGGACCAGTGGAAGACCGCATTGTTAAGCGCTCAGCCCAAGGACTACTTACCGCAAATTACTGCGGAAAAGTAACGTTACTCCTCGTCCAGGAAGCACTTCGCGCCATACAGGAGTTGCAACAGACGCTAGACGCATAGTGCGATAATCGAGCACTGCGTGAATACCACCTCTAGCGAGTTCCCATAGTTGGCAACGCAGACAAAACAAACCAACCTTTTTTCTCTTTTTTGTGTACATATACACATACATATAATTCTGCATATGTCATTTGAAGCTCAGATTGTTCAATTTTTCCTCAAAATACAATTCGTTCTTTTTCTCTACCGGCAATTGTTTGCGCGTCTATAAGCGATTACTAGTTGTATATTGAAATTACTTAGAAGTTTTGTCAATAAATTTGAACTGCATTTAAAGTAAACTGCGAAAATTGCAAGTGTTTCATTGAATATAGCACGTCGCGAGTGCGCGTCGAATCAGTTCTTCGCTGGAATAACTTCGGTCGTTAGTCTTCCCCTCTAGCCAGGCGTTTCGTCGATTGCCACTAAAGCGCGTAAACCACCGCAGCCGCTATCTCGGTTAATTGTCCGAGTTGTGCCCGGAGCACCAGCAAGCCACCTCGCCATAAGCGTTCCACCGAACCGCCAGTTGACCGCCACCGCCGCATCATCCCGCAGCAACACCAGCTTGAGCCCGCCATCGGAGTTCCCGCAAGAGCGCCAGTTCACCTCCACCGCAGCATCCTCAAGCCACAGCAATAGTTTAATTTCGCCAGCGTCGTCCTAGATAGATCGATCTAGGTTCTCTCAGGACTCATAACTGGCCAATTGTCGAGTTCTGTTAAATGCTGTTTAGTCAGTTGTTAACGGTATTTTGACTTAACGAATTTCATTGTAGCAAAAATTGAAAATATACGGAACGCAGCTGTTTTCAGCAGCGGATATTTTAAATCTGGTGCTTGTTGCCAAATTCAAGCAATGGCGAAGCTTAATATTGCATTTCCAGTGCCTTATCTTCTTTTAATTCCAAAAACCCCTCACCGCTTTTCTTAAAAAGGTGCATTTCGGGTATTGTAAACTCATCATCAATTATGTTACATAAAAAAGGGTTTATGAAGTATGCAAACGTACATTTAAATAACTTCAAATCGGCAAATCTTTTTTCAAAATCTGCTTTTAAATCATGTAGTTTTGCGACATAGGGGTCCAATTTACTCACTTCGACATGTGCAATATTTTTTCTAGCCAAGGAAAATTATGAAATATTATTTTTTTTTTGAGATCATATATAAAAATACGTAGTTTAGCTTCAAAAGTTAAAATAATTTGCGACAAAACAAAAACATTTTTGCGAATTACATGATTTTTCGGTTATTGGCAATAATAAAAACCAAAAATAAAACTTTGATTCTTAAATAAAAAATTTGTGATACACTTGATCGCGGCAACACTGCTGCCGACCACTGCTTTAAAGCTATTGCTGCTTTTTGTAAATTGAATAAAAAATTATAGTTTAAAAAACTAAAACCTCGCTATTATAATTTCCATTCGTACTGTCATCAGGTATGTAACTTGAGAATAGAAATCGCTGCATTTTTAGGTGCATTAATATTACATAGTTACATCCCGAGCTAATAAAAGGGAGGTAAAAAGAGCTCACTTGCACTCTCTGATATTGATGAGCCTAACAAATAAGTGTGAATCAACACAGTTGAATTAATATTCATCAAAATTCAATAAAGCTATATCTATCTATGTATCTACATTGGGGTTGTCCAAATAAATGTAAAGTCGGAATGTTTATGCTCTCACCCTCTGGGATTGTACTACACCGAAAAAATTGTTTTTATTTGGAAATCAAAAAATAATTACGGGTTGCTCAAAGCACTCAAAGTTTTCCATGTATTTTATATGAGGAAAAACATGTTTTTGTAGAAATGGTATAGAATATTTGAAAAACAATATTTTTCGATCGGAAAATGTTGATTCTCATTTGGAGATTTTCAGTAATGTTACTCAATTGTTTATTTAACCATTTTATATTATTAACTATTTTTTGTAGGACCCCTAAAACCCTAAAAAAAATGCAATGGGGGACCTATAAAAAATCGATATTATTAGAAATCGTAAGATAAACAATTGGGTATTATTATTGGCAGTCTCTTAAAGAGAAGCAACGTTTTCCGATCAAAAATATTGATTAAAGAATTATATACCATTTCTACGAAAACTTGGTTTTTCCCCCTATAAAATACATGGAAAACTTTGAGCGTTTGAGCGACCTCTGAATTCATTCAGTTTATTTAACCCTGGTTATAAACAGCATGCTTTCTAATAGTTACATTTGAGTTTAGGTACATATTTGAGAACTACATAATTATTCTAAAATATACTGAAAGTGAAAGTATTTAAGAAAATGACATTAGCTTACACAATTTATTAATTTAATATGTTGCACTGAGAGAAAAATCAACCAAAATTGGTTAATATTACGAAATTCAAACTTGAAAAGGAATCAACGTGACTTTTGGTTATTATTAACAATGCCTTGGTTGATATTTTCAACAATTATTTGGTAATATTAACCACAATTTTGTTTACATTAACCAAACTTTTGGTTGTCGATTTTTTCGTTTGAATACGTTCATGTCACTTCACAGATGCTTTTTCATAGTTCGCATAGTTCTGCACACTCAGCCACAGCCGCTTTATAAATGAGTCTGCAAATGTTTAACTTTAATCAATTTTCTTCGTCGTTTGATTTGGTTCTGCACTTCTTTCATAATTAAGAAAAATCAAAAACAGAAAAAAAATAAAAATTATGTATGGAGCTTACAGCATTCGTACTGCTGAAATCCAACAAATAACAGCAAGCACCTCTGCTCGGTCTGCCACTGCCATACATAAGAATTTGTTCTCAAATGTTCAGCTTGAATCACATTTCAGGCAATCGACTTATTGACCACGAAAAAATCAAACCATAACTTGCTTGAAAAAGCCATTGTGCTTTTGGCTCAGTGTGGCCCTGAATCGCAAACTGTTAACAACATAGAGGTACACTATGCTGACTGTGAATTGACTTTGCGAATATTATTGTTGCCACAATGACATGTTCACATTGATATATGAGTTGCCATTTCTCCTTGTTTACAAAAATTTTCTACATTTTTTTTCGCGAGAAACGTAGTCTTAAATATGGATATTTATTTGGCTATCGTCTAATTGTACTTAAATTGAGCTCAGTGTAGCGAATGTACCTTTTGTTTCGGAAAAGTCGGAAAAAGGTACAATTGTACCTACTTTTCCATCCCTGTATGCAACTGAACTGAAGAGAAAGAAGTTAGCGTCAGCGCCAGGGATGAAAAAGTAGGTACAATTGTACCTTTTTCCGACGTTTGATGACTTAAAGGTACATTAGGTGCAGTCAGTCGATTTTAGGTACAATTATTATTATTGACCGATATTCGCTATTTGATTTCCGGAAATATATTTAAAATGCTTTCGAAGTTACTTACGGCAATTTGATTATTTTCTCTAGACTTGTTGCACCTATTAAAAGGAATCGGATAAATTAACAGACTTTTCGTGTTGTTGCTCGATAAAGAAGTATACTTCGCAAAGTGTGTTTTTTGTCTTTTTCGCGAATATTTTTCAGTAGTCAAAATTAGACAAAAACAACGCTTCTCCGATTCCCATTAGACTACAGTCTATAGATATAGGCTCAGTTAAACAAAAAACCTAATCATGTTTAAAGTACATCCATCCTTTTTATTCATGTTTTAAATAAAATTTATAAAAAAACTACAAATGAATGATGTAACTTTTTTTAGGTACAATCTGTCTCATTTAGGTACATTTATTTTATGATATTAGGTACAATCTGAAATTTCAATTTTTCATCCCTGGTCAGCGCTCTCCATTCGTGGCAATGTTCTTGTACGACTGAAGCCAAATGAAGAGCCTAAATTGGTATGCACCAGAGCTGAAGTAGATTCTCGGTTAAATGATTAGCTATAAGTATCTGCCGGGAGAATATGTACATATAATGCATTTAACCCTTTTTTACGCCCACATTCTAGAACATAGTAGATTAAAATATACATAAGTTAAAATCAATTTGTAATTACAAGCTTTTATTCAACTTGGTCATCCCGCGGAAATTTCCAATCCTAACCTTTAACCTAACTTCCCGACAACGTAGAGACTTGAAATTTTCAGCATAGTTCCAATCACGATGACAATGCAATTTAAAATATAAATGAATTCCCTATCTGGTCCAGGGGTCTTGATACAAAGACGGTTAAACCATAGTAAAATTTATGGCTAACAGAGCGTAATTTGGGCAAAGAACGTAAAACCACTATAAAATTGTTAAAGCTGCCGGCGGTAGTAAATAAGAAGTATAGTTGCAGGCGCCAGTAAGAGAAATACCGGAAATCCACGATTGAGTCAATGCAAAGGTTGCGCCGATCTCGGACCGCTATTCCTCTCTTAACGAATTTGACAGAATCGTGGTTTGCATGACGTCACACTTGTGCAACTTGTTTACGTTTTCCTTGCAACATTTTTCCTTCTTCTTCCATTCTTGCTCACGTTTTGGCATTTCTCTCTCGCAATTGCACCAGTGTGACGTCACACAAAAGTTATTCTCAAAAATCCTCTCTGATCGGCGCAATCTTGTATTCTATAATTCTTGCCGGAAATCAACTTCAATTGTGTTTAAATTGCCAAATTGTTAAGCTTTAAGCACTTCTGTTAAGAATTACATTATTTGGTTTCTTGACATGTATGCACAGTGCTGTCCAACCGGTAGTTCGCGGGCGCCTAGTAGCTCGCGACCTGTATTTTAGGTGCCCCAAACAAAAAGATGTACCGAAGAATACTCTGTACCCAACTACGCCATTTGGAAATGATAAAGCTGCAAATCAAAACAAGTAAGAAAGTCTAAGTTCGGGCGGAGCCGAACATTAAATACCCGGCGCAAGTATTAAATATATGTTTTTNAGGTGCCCCAAACAAAAAGATGTACCGAAGAATACTCTGTACCCAACTACGCCATTTGGAAATGATAAAGCTGCAAATCAAAACAAGTAAGAAAGTCTAAGTTCGGGCGGAGCCGAACATTA
>NW_016157392.1:0-4241 GCF_001687245.7 Rhagoletis zephyria
GCAAATGTACCGGAATATGCAAAGGTATGTACATTTTTAGAAAAAAAAAATCAATCAGCTGTTTGACTTGACTTTCAAGTTGCTACGCGAATTGAAAGTAAAAATTGATATTAAGTCGACGTTCAAGTTGTAAACGTGCGTGTGTGTTAGTAAAAAAGTGTGAGTGTATTGCAACTTGAAACCAAGATCTTGATCGTGTACGTCCAAGTTATTTCTTTATTTTATCGACAATATCGATATTTTCCCCATTACTAGCTCAAATAAGAAAGCGAAAAATGTCAAGAAAGCGTGGAGTGAATGTTTTCAATGAAAACTTAAAAGAAAAATAACCAATGTTAAGTATTTATCTGGCTTTAAAAACAGGAATATTTGTCCTTTTTAAAGAAATAATAAGTTTTGCGAGCGCGTTGTAAATATGAGGAAAGTTTTTGGAATAAATCTGAAATTTAAACCAATTTTTATTATTTTTCCCACTTTTACAATATGTTTGCCAAAATTTCAAAAGAAAATAGTATCTTTTAGTCATTACTTTTAAAAGAATGTTTAATTCCGAGAAAAATTAGGTACCGTTCATTAAAATCAATAAAAATATTACGAAGTTATGAAATTTTTTTAAAGGACAAATTCAAATATTTCTATACGAACTATTCAAACCTCAAAATGAATCCAATTTAACTGATACAATTTTTCTGTGAAATTACATCGAAGTGATTTTGAAAAAATCTTAAGAAAATTCATAACTTTACTCGGAATTGCACATTCTTTTCGAAGCAATGTCTGAAAGAGACTATTTTGTTTTGAAATTTTAGAAAAAATGTTGTAGAAGTGGGAAAAATAATAAAAATTTGTGTTAACTTCAGACTTATTCAGACAAGTTTCAACACATTGACAATAAGGGTACTCATTTAAAAGCGCAAAACCCTCGCAAACTGGGTAAACTGTGCAATTTTAAACCCTCGCAAATGAACTGTCAAAATTTGTATGGAAAGCCATTTGCACAAAAAGGGAATCTTTGCGCGGCAATTTTGTAGCGCAACTTTGCGCAGTGTGCTGTGCAACCCTCAATCAGCTATTTTGTTTACATTCATTTTGGTTTGTGCTTAACGCTTTTTCGAAATAATTGCGGTAAGACTTAAATATTTACTCAAAGTTGCCCAATTGCCCAAATATGAAACTTGCGCGTATATATGAGTACCCTTAATGTGCTCACAAAACTTATTTATTCTTTAAATAGTACAAACATTCTTCCTTCCAAAGACTATAAACCTTAAAATAGGGTAAAAATTAACAGCTGAACATTTTTTAGTGCGGAAACTCATGTAAAAATTGTTTTTTAAGAATAAGTCGAGAATTTGAGGGTGTTACAAAATTTTTAAATGCAATTTCGTGAATTACTTGACCAGCCCTACAGACCTCAGAATGAACGAAATTAATTTTACTGTACCGGATTCTTCTAAAGGAAAGGTGGTCGGTCTTCTTATCTATGCACATACGTATCTATGCACATATGTCGCTTTACGACAGTGCGGACGCGAATTCTTTCTCGCTGATTTAAATTTCGAGTTTTGCAGTGTGTAAAGTGCTTATAAAGCAAAAAATTTGCTCAAAAGTTTAGGGTTAACTTATTTTATATAGTGCTTGTGTTTTTAATGGTGTGAATCACTATCAAGGTATGTAATTTGAGTTTTATTCTATATCTTTCCTTATAAGTATATAAATACAAAATAAGCAAAGGGGATCCCTTTTGGCGCCGGCCAAACAGCTGATTTTGACAGCAGTGAACTGTTTGCTGTGTGCAGAACTTAAAGCTTTAACCTAAGATTAAAAGCTTTAAAAAGCTATATCTTAAAGCGACTGAAAGCTTCAGTTCAAAGCTCTAGGCTTGAGCTTCCAGCGCTCAGCTTAAAGCTCTGAGTCTAAAGCTACCCTTTATAAGGTGATACCAACTCACCAAAAAGGGCCGCAAATAAAATAATGGAGAAGGCAGAAAATTTTCCAGATCCTTTTAAAAGGGGTGGCAAGATCTTGAGGTCACCAGTCGCGGATGCAGATAGGAAGGAGCACGATCCTCTCCCCTAGATCTCAGCCGTGATTGCATAGAGATAGGGGCAAACATGGCAGCAAAAAGTCACAATGTGCAGAAAAACGATACGTTGCTCATATTAGGTAATAAGCTGAGTAGCCTCGTTGAGATGATGGCACTTCCCAGACGCTCCATACATCAACCGATGAGAGACTTGGTGGATGAAATCGTAATATTATACGAGGAGGTGAAGTCGTTAAAAGGCAATGAAGGAGTGGCAAAGGAGTCCCACAGATATAAAGCCACTCAAACTTCTCCACCCCTTAAAAAGGTAAAAAATACCCCTAAGAGAGGCCTCGAAGACCCCTCGACTAGTGAGGTTAATCCGGCAAAGCGGCCCGGATTTATCGAAGTGGCTACAAGCCAAAATAATGGCGAAGAGAAAAAAATGGTGTCCTATAGAGATGCTTTGGCTAACACTAACCAAACAGTCCCCGGTGAATGGATCGTGAAAAAAGGCATAAAGTCTAATAAGGCTTAGCCAAACCTTAAACCGGTTAAACCGAATTCCATTGCTATCAAGAAGGTAGGCGACATGTCTTACAGCGGTATGCTGAAAACAGGTAAAAGCAGTGCTGACTTAAATAAGCTTGGCGAGCAAGTCAAAAGAGTACGCAAAACTGCCAAAGGAGAAATTCTGCTCGAACTCAATCATGTACACGAGGAAAAAACAGATCTTTTTAAGAAGGGCGTGCAAAATCTGCTGGGAAATGAAGCGGAAATAAAAGCTCTATCCAAGGTAACCTCGATAGAGATACATGATCTAGATGAGATCACCACAAAAGAAGATATAGCTAAGGCTATATCTGAAACAATAACGTCGATTCAAACCTTCGACTTAACCTGGATAAAATTTCTCCGTAACGGATACTCAGGAACTCAAATAGCTTCGCTTTCGCTACCACAGCTCGTTGCGAAAAAGATTATAGTAGCTCAGAAAATTAAGATTGGGTGGTCAGTATGTCGCATTCGTGAAAAGACGACTCTGACCAGGTGTTACAGATGCCTGAATTTTGGTCATCAAGCGAGAGACTGCACAAATGAAGACCGCAGTGGTTGCTGTTTTAAGTGCGGCGAGAAAGGCCATAATGCCAAGCAATGCAACAGTGTACCCTCATTCGTGCTGTGTAAAACAGGTGGGCAGATAAATAAAAGCCATATTGCTGGTGGCAAGCAGTGTCCATTCTTTCAGCGTGCGTTAAAAACAAGAGCAAAGATATGAAGTTGCTGCAGCTAAACTTAAACCACTGCGAAGCTGCCCAGCAGCTGCTCTGTCAGACAATTACTGAGGAAAGCATTGATGTAGCAATTCTAAGTGAACAGTACAAGAAACCTAACCAAGGTACTTGGATCTCTGATCATAAAAAGAAGGCCGCGATATGGGTTTGCGGAAAAAAGGAATTAGTGGCAAACCTAGCAGTCATGAGTTTTTTGTTAAAACAAACATCGACGGGATATATATTTAAGCTGCTATGCACCACCGAGCCTCAGTCAGCAGGAATTTGAATTGTTACTAGACAGACTTGTGCAAGATGCCACGATGTATTCTCCAAAAGTAATAGCTGGAGATTTCAAGGCTTTAGAATGGGGCAGCAGTAGAATAAATAATCGAGGTCATGCCTTGCTAAGAGCATTTGCTTCACTGGACCTGCTTCTGTTGAATACAGGCAACAGAAACACGTTTGAGAAAAACGGCAGAGGCTCCGTTATTGACTTAGCTTTCTGTAGTCAATCACTGGAAATAAAAACCACGTTGAAGCTAAGCGATAGGTATACGCACAGCGACCACTTATCTATAATTCTTCTTCTTCTTTTTTGGCGCTGTAACCGCCTAAGCGATTTTGGCCGAGTTCAGCAAAGCACGCCAGTCGTTTCTCCTCTGTGCCAACTGACGCCAATTGGAAACGCCAAGTGAAGCCAAGTCCTTCTCCACCTGATCTTTCCATCGCAGTGGGGGCCTCCTTCTTCCTCTGCTACCACCAGCGGGTTCTGAGTTGAATACTTTCAGAGCTGGAGCGTCGGTGTCCATTCGAACGACATGACCAAGCCAGCGGAGCCGCTGTATTTTAATTCGCTGCACTATGTCCATATCGTTGTAAAGCTCATACAGCTCATCGTTCCATCGTCTGCGGTACTCGCCGTCGCCAACGCGTAAAGG
>NW_016157392.1:5551-5893 GCF_001687245.7 Rhagoletis zephyria
ATTGAGTATAGCCATGCAACTGTAACTGCATACCCAGCGCAATGACTATACCCCATTGCACTCCTATACCCCATTGCACTCCTATCTATAATAGTTTAAATAAAAACTACAATTACAGTGTCGCGTCAAAACGTCCAAAGTGATGTAAGTAGTTGGTGCACAAAATCATTTGATACAAATATGTTTAAATTAGTAATTAGCGAAATAAGCAGCGTTATGAATATGCGGGGGAATGCAGAAATCCTCTCAGAAGCCCTCACTCAAGGTCTTATCAAGGCATGCGATTCTTCTATGAGTAGAAAGGTCCGCAGAAACGACCGGAGACCCGTATACTGGTGGACG
>NW_016157392.1:6258-9919 GCF_001687245.7 Rhagoletis zephyria
CAGACACCCGCTTGCAGCCGCACCTACTGGTGAACAGACGCTGCAGACTTCAGTGAGCCCTTAAACCGAATAAGTCAGAGTGGCCCCACCGAAGCTCCCTCTCTTTCTGCCGTGACCCAAGGCTCCACTCGGATTGGTTACCGCATCTCGCACATGGGTTGCTCACGTTGCCCATAGTGCGCGAACGAGGACGTAAGAGTCGGGATTGAGTATAGCCATGCAACTGTAACTGCATACCCAGCGCAATGACTATACCCCATTGCACTCCTATACCCCATTGCACTCCTATCTATAATAGTTTAAATAAAAACTACAATTACAGTGTCGCGTCAAAACGTCCAAAGTGATGTAAGTAGTTGGTGCACAAAATCATTTGATACAAATATGTTTAAATTAGTAATTAGCGAAATAAGCAGCGTTATGAATATGCGGGGGAATGCAGAAATCCTCTCAGAAGCCCTCACTCAAGGTCTTATCAAGGCATGCGATTCTTCTATGAGTAGAAAGGTCCGCAGAAACGACCGGAGACCCGTATACTGGTGGACGGTTGAAATAGCGTCGTTACGGTCACAATGCAATAAAGCTAGAAGAAAATTCCAAAGAATAAGGTCGGATGAACTAAGGGATAGTTTTAAATCATTGCGAAAGAAATTAAAAGATGCTATAAAAACTAGCAAAAGAGATTGTTTCAAGGAACTTTGTAATGAAATTGATGAGTATCCTTGGGGCGGTGCCTATAAAGTGGTAATGAAAAAGTTCAAAGCTAGCCAAATGCAGATGCCAACATGCCCGATGTTGCTTAAAGAAGTAGTAGAGCCAGCGTCAATAGATGCTATGGCAAATGCCTGTGTTCCTCCTGTAAAGAAGGAGGAAATTGAAAATGCGGCCAAACGATTCAAAAACAACAAGGCTCCCGGTCCTGATGGTATCCCAAATATTGCCATTAAAGCGGCAGTGGATGCAATCCCATCAGCATTTTCGGAAGTTTTTAATAGATGCCTTCAAGACAGTATATTTCCGAATAGATGGAAAAGGCAGAGGCTGGGCCTACTCCCAAAGATTGGCAAACCACTGGGGGAACCTAGCTCTTATAGACCCCTGTGCATGATTGATGCTTTAGGTAAGTTGTTGGAGCGTATCATCTGTGACCGTCTATGGGAGCAAATTGATTCTACGCATTGTTTGTCTGATGCACAGTATGGTTTTCGAAAAGGTAGGCCAACAGTCGACTCAATACGTAGAGTCACTGACATAGCCGAAGAAGCAATAAAAGGTAAACGCTGGAAAAACGGCTCAAAAGATTACTGCGCGGTAGTAACCCTAGATGTTAAGAATGCGTTCAACTCACTAGGCTGGCCGCATATTATTAGTGCGCTGAAAGCGATCAGCACCCCGGGATATTTGATAAACGTAATAAGTAGCTATCTAAGTAATAGAGTTCTCTATTATAGTACTGATGCAAGTACGAAGGATTACGTCGTTACCAGAGGTGTTCCTCAAGGTTCCGCCCTCGGTCCGTTGCTTTGGATCATTGTTACGATGGAGTCTTACGCCTCCCTATTCCAAAAGGTGTTAAAATAATTGGCTATGCTGATGATATTGCGCTAGTTGTCGTAGCGAAAGATATTAAGGGCGTACAGATGGCCACCTCAAGTACTGCTAACTTGGACGACGAATGGCTTAATGATAATGGCTTGCAGCTAGCTATCCAAAAAACTGAAGGTGTACTTATAACAAGCAGGAAGAAGAAAGAAAGTACGACTTTGAATGTAAATGGGTATGTATTTGAGACGATCCCAGCAGTAAGATACCTAGGTGTGATGATAGACGCTAGGTTGTCATACAAAATACACATTGAAATGGTTAGTAAGAAAGCGGCTACAGTCCACAGTTCGTTAGCTAGGTTAATGGCAAATGTAGGAGGTCCTAGTCAGAATCGAAGGAAACTCTTGAGTAAAGTAACACAATCGGTTGTTATGTATGCGGCCCCTGTTTGGGTACACGCACTCAAACATAAATTAAACTCGATTTTCCGGCTTAGTGCCCTACGTATATGTAGTGCTTTCCGGACAGTTTCGCATGATGCCGCCAGTGTGATTGCTGGTATAATGCCTGTTGATCTAATGGCTAGCGAGATTCAGCGCACCTACTTGACCTCCCGATCCAAAGGCAGAGCCCTCTCTAAGCACGAGATCGCAGCCGAACGACAAAAAAAGCCTCGCCCAATGGCAACAACGGTGGGAAGCGTCTTCGTCAGGTCGCTGGACCTTCAGACTCATCCCGAGTATCGAAGCCTGGCTGAGCAGATCACATGGCGAAGTAGATTTTTATATGACCCAACTGTTGAGTGGATATGGCTGTTTCAGACAGTACTTGTGCAAGTATGGTCATGATGACACAATGGCGTGTGGTTCATGTGGAAATGTACCGTAAACTGCAGAGCATATATTCTTTGCTTGCCCTTCTTTTTCCGCTAAAAGAAACAAATTAAAAGATTTGGTTCTGACTGGTCCGAATCCTGAAAACTTGCTTTCATACATGATAAATGACATTAAGGTCTGGGACGGAGTGAAATCTGTCAGTAAAGAAATAATGACTGAGCTTAGAGCAAGGGAACAACGCCGCCGGATAGAGAGAGGCTTTAATCAGTGAAATAAATGAAGTAATTGATATTAATTGTGTTTCACTCTTGTTTTTTACTCCACAGGGAATCTTTCCACGAAGCACAGACGACAAAACGCTCCTGAACCCCTTATCACAAATGTGGATGGGGGAATACGGAAATGGCGTTATGGAGTGAGGCATTCTGTATGCCATGGCCCCTCTCTGATGAAATGCGAAAGCAGTCCCGGGGAGGTGGCTNCTCACGAAGCACAGACGACAAAACGCTCCTCAACCCCTTATCACAAATGTGGATGGGGGAATACGGAAATGGCGTTATGGGGTGAGGCATTCTGTATGCCATGGCCCCTATCTGATGAAATGCGAAAGCAGTCCCGGGGAGGTGGCTTCATCGGAGTTTCATACGGGCCACTTGATGGATAGTGCGCTATCCCAACGTCCGTAAAAAAAAAACATCATTTAAAAGCAATATTAACAAAAATATAACGATGGAAATTTATGTCACGTGACGCCACGTCACGTCACGTTTCACACTTGGGGTTATAAAAGAGAATTGAAACAATTTGCATTAATTCAAAAACTCTAAAAACAACTAGAATTGCTCCAAATCATATTAAAATAAGTTTCATGAAAATAGCCTTCCACAATTCGCAGAGTTTTGCGATTTTGTAAGAAAAGAAAAAATCAACTTCCATTTTTTGTCACGTAACGACACTCTCTTTAAATGCTTATATTTCAGGACCAAGCAGTTCGATTGATTCCATTTTTCGGTTTAATATAGAGCTAATTATGTGCTATACAATGGCCAAAAAAAGTTCATGAAAATAAATGGTATTCCTTTTTTGTATCACATTGAAATCGTACGACTGTCACGTGCGCCGCCATGGGAATGCCCATATGTGTTGTTTTTATACCCGAGCGCACTTGTGCACAAGGGTATATTAATTTTGTTCACATAACGGTTGTTTGTAACAGCCAAAACGAATCGAGATAGATATAGACAAATGTATACATAAATGATCAGGATGAAAAAAGAAAT
>NW_016157392.1:9944-11549 GCF_001687245.7 Rhagoletis zephyria
ATTTTCAACGCAAATAAAACATGTATTTTATGTAGAATATACTTTATATTTTGACTTCAGCGCCAATTCAGGGTCAATTTATTAGAAATCTATGATTTATTATGTTTCAACCACATACTCCAAATTCGAACCAATCGGACCATAAATACGGTTTTTCGAAATATCTCGACCTTGGCACCACCTAGGAAGACCATTTTATGCAAACATGATTCTACTTACATAGCCAGTATATATTTAAAAAAGCCGACAAATCGTCCCGTAAATACGTTAGATATAAAACTTTTATTTTTTTTGTCGTGGTGGACCTTCCGCTGGAAACACCGATATGTATCTATGCATATATGTATCTATACACATAAGTATCTATGCACATACATACATATGTACTTAGGTATGTATATCAGCATTTTAGTTGAAAGTACGTTTTGCTCGTCGCTCTCTTCATCGCTCCACTACATTCCTGTCCTTAGTTTTATTCAGATTCCACAAATGTCTGTTTTCTTCGAAAATACTCAAGTACTACCAGTAGAGTACTCTACTGTCAAATACCTTTTACTCGCAGTAGTTGCGGAAGGCAAAGCAAATACTCTACGCGTTTTGCTATTGATCGGTAGTTTACGTACGCTTGCAGAAACTGGTTTATGCTTACTCACACTTGACCCGAAAGGTGAAAGTAAAGGAGGGAAAGTATTTGCGCGGCGATCGGATGTCTTGTTAGGCCGTTTAAATAGAATTGCGCAGGAGTTTAATATGTATGTAAATGTGTGTGTCTCCATATGCATGTACTTTAGGGCGGATCAAATTTTTTGCATCAAAGGCACATCGCGATTATGCTCATTTGGGTCATTTCAAGCATTTTTGCCCAAGAAACCATAGATCTAAAATGGATTTCGAGCCAGCGATTTTTTCTATCTAGTTTTTTTTTTCGAAAAGTAGCTCACCTGTTGAAACAGCTGTATTGAAAACTAGCCAAAATGTGTATCTGGCGGTTTTTGGGGTCGAGGAATCCATTTCTGGCTTTAATTTTTTCTTTTGAGGGCCGACAGAGGGCGCTTCAGTACTTTTTTTTTTGATTTTAACGCATTTGTTCCGAAAATCGAAAACACTGTTGTGAAAAGCCACGAAATTTGACTTTCTTATAATGCAATCTCAATTTTTAAATAGCCTAAAATGTTCAGCGTTGAAAATTGTTATTATTATTATTTTTTATTTTATTTTTATTTTTTATTTTACAGATTAACCGCCCAATTCTATGTTTTCTTGATAAATTTTTTGTAAAGAAATTTCATCAAGATTTTTATCAAGTAAAAGCTTCGTTCGCATTCTGTGTCAATATTTATAAAACAAAAAGCTCTACGATTTCCACGTTAGTGGAACTGATTTCCACATGAGTGGAACTGATTTCATTGTCACATATGAAAAATATGAATTTAAAAGCGAAAAAGCTTTTGACTGCCGTAGCCGAGTAGGTAGAGATGTCGACTATAATTCCGTGTGTCGCAGGTTCAAATGCCGGCACATGGAGTATTTAATTGTTAGAAACAAATTTATTAAGATACAAAATTTATACATTTCACATGAAATTTCAATTTGTCAATAGCATTT
>NW_016157392.1:12229-13152 GCF_001687245.7 Rhagoletis zephyria
GACTATAATTCCGTGTGTCGCAGGTTCAAATGCCGGCACATGGAGTATTTAATTGTTAGAAACAAATTTATTAATATACAAAATTTATACATTTCACATGAAATTTCAATTTGCCAATAGCATTTTCAATCTTGATAATTTATCAAGAAAAGAGCTTTTGATTTCCGTGCTAGAATACCAATTCTTGATAAATAATAAAAAATTGACAAATTATAAAGATTTTCAATTTATCAAGTTCACAGAATCGGGCTGTAAATTTATCAAGTACACAGAATCGGGCTGTAAATGTAAATGAAAAAAGATCACTTGAATTCAATCATAGAAGGAACAGTAAGACGAATCGAGAGCGAGTTATTTTTGAAAGTCTTTTTTTCTTTCATGTCTAGGGAATTTTTCACGGCTTTCAAATGTAACTGACATAACTTCTTCTCTATGCTGTTCTAAAACTCGTTTGCACTCGCTAGTAAGCAATTGAATGAATCTTTCTGTTCCTGTATGTGTAACGGAATTTTCGGATCAGGCAGCGGTGGATCATTGTTTTCTAGATATTGTTCTAGATTGTCATAAGGAATACTTAAAGTAAATGGTGGTTCGAATATGACTGAATTATCATTCATGTCAACCATATTCGTGTTTTTTTTCATTTACATTTCATTTGTTTTTATCTTTTAAGTTGAATTTTTGAATAAAAAAAAATTGTCAATGTTATTGTGGCTTGTTAACATTTTATTTTTAATATTTTTATTGAGCTTTGTACCACGATTGTTTATTAGGAAAAATTGAAAGAGCAACAAAGTCTAAGCGGTAGAAGTTATAGCACTATTTCGGAGATCACCACATCTCCTCATCAGACTTCTTTTCTAGACTTCAGCAGGAATCGAACCTGCGAATTCGATGTTCAAAGTCAGAAGCGTTAACCACTG
>NW_016157392.1:15412-21865 GCF_001687245.7 Rhagoletis zephyria
AAAAAAAAAAAAAAAAAACTTATATTAAAATAAGAAAAGAATTTGTTTTGCAAAATTCAAAGAATTTTTTGTCCTAAATTCAATGAAATCGAATCGTTTTGCATGAATACACCTTCCTTCCCCCTAATTTTCAACGCTGAACATTTTAGACTATTTAAAAATGAAATTGCATTATATAAAAGTCAAATTTCGTAAATTTTCGGAACAATGTCGATTTTCGGAAAAAAGGCGTTAAAATCCAAAAGAAAAAGTACGAAGGCGCCCTCTGTCGGCCCTCAAAAGAAAAAATGAATGCCAGAAATGGATTCCTCGACCCCAAAACCCCCCAGATTCAATACCGTTGTTTCAACGGCTGAGCCACTTTTTGAAAAAAAAAATAGATAGAAAAAATCGCTGGCTCGAAATCCAATTTAGACCTATGGTTTCTTGAGCAAAAATGCTTGAAATGACCCAAATAATCATAATCGCGATGTATCTCTGTTAATTTTTTTGGGCCCCTACAAATCGACCCGCCCTAATGTACTTATATACAGTGAAACCCGCTTAAGCTCCCAACATTTTTGGGCACCTTGAATTTTTTGATGTATTCTGAAGAAAACACTCTTTTAGGTACCTCCCCGCTTATGTACCCAACCCGCCTAAGTACCTACATTTTTCGTACCCCATTTACCATTTTACTTATTATTTTCCCTTTTAAGTACTTTTTGTCAGTGGCAGCGCTACACACCTTCGGCAAAAAAAATATAAAAAAATCAACGGTAATCTTTAGCCACTTGAAACTTGCGCTTTATTACACTAAAATTGAATGGGCTACAAAACTGTATACTCATAAAAACTTGTAACACTTCTGAAAAACCACTTTGAGATTTTGATGACTTTTTTCAGTATTCTGCAAAATTTTAAGTTTTGATGGTATTTGTTAGGGAATGATTTTTTTTATTGAAACTTTTTTAAAATTAAAAAATTAACATAAATGGCAAACAATATCATTTTGAATTTGGTCCAAAATGATATGCCCTGTTTGTGTGTATGTATAAATATGTATCAATGACTTTTTAATTTAATTATTGTGAAAATGACATAACATTGCTTTATCTGTTTTTTCTTTTATTAATAAAGTTTTCTTTTATGTGCTGACTTGTTTAAATAACGCTACGATCTTGGATTAAATTACATATACACCTAGGTCTATTTTTATGCGGTACATGCGTTCCTCAGAAAGCAGCATAAAAAAATCCGCATAAAAAAGTTGTTTACTTTCATACAAAACCAGGGGATGCGTTCCAGCATTTTCAAAAACCGCATAAATTCAAATACTCTGTGTAAAAAATAAAAAAAAACGCACAAAAAACACAGTGAGACAGTAATTAAGCAAAAAAAAATATTTCTTAACTTCAACACTTATTATTCCATATGAAACTGAACATTAATGAAATAAATAAAATTTTATCTGTATTTCAACCAAAAACAAAAAAAAATACCACAATAAATACATGAATTATGTAAGCATAAAAAAAAAAACAAATTATTTATCAGAAGCATTGTCTCTTGCATACTGAAAAAAAGTAATAAAAACTCTCAAAAAAGGAAAATTTCTACATAAAAAAATGGTTTGAAAAACCGCATAAATTCAAATCCGCATAAAAAATAGCATAAAAAGAGACCTAAGTGTACTTCATTAAATGTTCATGTTTTATTCAAGGACTTTTTTATGTAAGTTAACAATAAAATGTAACTACTTCAATAATTATGTTCGCTTAAGCACCCGCATCGAGGTACTTAAGCGGGTTTTTAAGTACCCAACCCGCCTAAGTACTTCAAAAAGCTGATATTTTTCGTGGGGTACTTAAGCGGGTTTTACTGTAAGTGCATAGTTATTTACTGAACAGTAGCGCAGAATAAGAAACAATTTTCCAGTAATAATCAAATAATAGCTAAGCGTTGGTTTTACTACGACCTTGCAAAGAAGAAAAAAATTTACTTGTGAGCCTTTTAGCCGGAAGTATGTATGTATGTAGATACAATATTGCAGCAGCTTTCTACCTACCTTTTGTTTGTTTTGTTTGTGGATAGAGATCACATGTAAAGGCAGCGAAAACGAAAATTGCAACAAAGTTCACATAGGGACAACTAAACGAGCATTAGGCGTTCCCTTTCAGAGCACGAAGCCGACATAAAGAAAAAGAAAAACAGCAAAGCATTAGCACAACACGTACTTACCAGTGGTCATACGGCTGATCCAGCTACCGTCAAAATATTGGACAAGGAGAAGAGGGAACGGGCATGGTGCACAATAGAGAGTTTACGTATACTGCAGAAAAGGGAAAAAACAATCAACAGGAAGGAGGACACGGACGATATCGCGGCTGCTTACATGTTATGTTTGTAGCGAATATTTAGTTTGACGAAATTACCACAGATGCAGGGTTGCCACTGACGAAAAAAAATACTTACCATCTACTTATAAAAAATCTAGCAAATCTAGAAAACATCTACCAATAACTTTTTAGTTAATTTAATAAAAACTAGTTTTTTCTAGTTTTCTATATACAACTCTCAGAAAAATTAAAAAAGAGTTTTTTCCATAAATTTCGAACTTTTTACTTAAAATTTTTAGAAAATTTTAAGATATGGAGTTTTATAGCCCATAGAATTTTAGTATAACCAACAATGTACAACAAAGAATTCCCGTAGATTTCTTTTAATTTTTTTTGCTGCCGGTCTTTTGCCATTTTTTGTTTCATTTAACAATTTCCATTGATAAAAAATGGGGTTGATTTTTTAATTTTTGGCAACAATCATAGTGTGTAATTACATACCAGTTCATTTTTTCCTTTTATTTAAAGGATCATTAAAAAATATTTAGGCAATCAAAAACTCCTCAGGATTCGAGTAAAATGAGTTTTAAGTGGAGCACAATATGTTCGCCTTTTATCGATATACATTTCTATGTGCATTTGTATACAAAAAGTGTGCATGAAAGCGTTCGAAAATTAACGCAATAAAGTAGACTTATTTTCTGGAAAGAAATTTATAATATAAAGATAACTACGAAAAATAAACGGGCCCTAAAACTTTTAATTGTTTTTCAAACAAAATACTTCAACAAAAATCTACCAAAATTAGAAAAAATTTACCTTTTTACCATCCCACATTTTTTCTACCAATTTTGGGACCAATTTACCAAAGTGGCAACCCTGCACAGATGGATGGCAGCAATATTTTTTATGTTTTTCAATGTATTTAACGTTCTACTTTGTTTTATAAGTATATGCATTTATGTGAAACCAATTTAGTCTAAGTGTAAATGTAAATCTTGCGATAAAAAATAAGTTTAAAACCTGTGATTGTGTTTGTTTTCAAAACAGAAACATATTTTTGTTTACCAATCTTTAATTTTTATCTGTGCAAAAACTCTTAATTTCTATTTTAAATAACCTTGTTTTCTCTGTTTTTTTATATTTATAAAAAGAATCGCCCCTGATAATGCTAAGGTAGTTAGCGAAACGTTGTGCAAAGAAGTGGAGAAAAAGTGTTTTTCTTGCACATGGAAAAGTAGATCGACCAGCCTACAACAATACCAACTTACTATACCAAAAACTCGATCAAAAGCGTACAAAGATATTAGAAAAAAATTGTTTTTTGGAAAAAGAAGAGAAAATTACTTTTTCTAAAAAATTCTTTCTTTTTTAAATCTCCGAAAAATCTATTTTTTTGGAAATAAATATTTTATGGAAACAAATTTTTTTGGGCAAAATAAACTTAGTAAAAAATATTTTTACTAAAAGCAGATAAAAGTAGTATAAAAGTGTCGGCCGCTGTGGTGTAGTGGTAAGCAGTTCGCGCTTCCACTCCACAGCACCTGGCTCCAAGCCCTGGTCAAAGCAACATCGCAAAAAAAATATAGCAAAAAGGTTTTATCTTAACAGCGGTCGTCCCTCGGCAGGCAATGGAAAACCTCCGAGTGTATTTCTGCCATGAAAAACAGCTTCTCATAAAAATACAATCGCCGTTCGGAGTCGGCGTAAAACTGTATGTCCCTCCGCTTTGTGTGACAACATCAAGGCGCACGCCACAAATCGGAGGAGAAGCTCGGCCAAACACTAACATATGTGTAAGCGCCAATCTATTATATTATTATTAGATAAAAGTATCTACACAGAAACATTTTTGTTGGGAAAAAATTTTTTGAGGAAATTGAATTGTAAAAATGTTTTTTCTTTACCTTTTCATTAAGAAAAATTAGTGATTTTTGCTGACTTCAAAAAAGAAGTTGGTTCGCATTTCGTCCCGGAAGGGGACGAAGTTATATGATGGGAAATCTTTTTACAACTTTTTACAACCTTTAAACAGTTTGATATAGATCACACCAATCTACCCAGGACTTTGGAACATTTTCGTTGTTGGTGTTTCCGACAGGGTAGGAGTGTGATGTAATGTGGAACGATTTTCCGTCATCCCTTGTCAAATTTGGTTTGGAGACAAACCGGTTTCGGCGTTGTGCCATCTTCAGTGTAATTTTTCGTTCTTGGAACATCCTTACGTCCTGTGAAATCTGTAGAACTACCTGTCCTAAAACAGCAAACTCTTTTCGTTGTTCATTAAACAAAAAAGAAGTGTCCTTCCTTCTTAGAACTCTTACAGGCCACTGGCTAATTGGCTCACGCGCCATGGGACAAGGGGTGGGCACATCGAAAGGTGAAGTGCACAAATACTTGGCAAATCATTCTTTGAGGAAGTTGAAGATCTCGGATCCATGAATATTTTAAATCTGACAAATTTCGTGTTAAGCCAAAAGTTGTTTTAGTGCAGAGGGTCGATATAAACTTCACGCGTGCCTAGAGTCTAAATTTGTTTTGCATGGACCAACGTTCTGATCTGATACATAACGTTACCTTGTACAAAATATAAAGTTATATTTTTAATATTTTTATTGAGCTTTGTACCACGATTGTTTATTAGGAAAAAGTGAAAAAGCAACAAAGTCTAAGCGATAGAAGTTATAGCAGCTTTTTCGGAGATCACCACATCTCCTCATCAGACTAATTTTTCTAGACATCAGCAGGGATCGAACCTGCGTAATCGCTGTTGAAAGTCAGAAGCGTTAACCACTCAGCTATGTACATCCCGTAAACTCTGGTTGCTAATTCATTTTTTCCTTATTCAACCAACTACTATCAAGTGCAGCTGATTTGCCGTTATTTAAACTCGACAGCGTGGTTGTTGCTATAACTGTTATCGCTTTGACGTTGTTGCTTTTTCAACTTTTCCTAATAAACAATCGTGGTACAAAGCTCAATAAAAATATTAAAAATAAAATGTTAACAAGCCACAATAACATTGACAAATACATAGTTTAGGAAGAGCCTGCCTGAAACTATACAAAAAAGCAAATAAGCAAATGGATGTATAGAATTGACAACAACAACCACGCTGTCGAGTTTAAATAGCGGCAAATCAGCTGCACTTGATAGTAGTTGGTTGAATAAGGAAAATGAATTAGCAACAAGAGTTTACGGGATGTACATAGCTCAGTGGTTAACGCTTCTGACTTTGAACATCGAATTCGCAGGTTCGATCCCTGCTGAAGTCTAGAAAAAAGAAGTCTGATGAGGAGATGTGGTGATCTCCGAAATAGTGCTATAACTTCTACCGCTTAGACTTTGTTGCTTTTTCAATTTTTCCTAATAAACAATCGTGGTACAAAGCTCAATAAAAATATTAAAATTAAAATGTTAATAAGCCACAGTAACGTTGACAAATACATAGTTTAGGAAGAGCCTGCCTGAAACTATACAAAAAAGCAAATAAGCAAATGGATGTATAGAATATCACAGCGCAAGACAAGCGCGCAAGTGACGAAAGCAGCCACAGTAGCATGCACTCGCTTATTAATACACGAGATTTGGAATTTTTTATTCAGACGTCCAATCGACATGTTTGCATATCATTGGAAAGGTCTTGCAGAGCGTGTCCAGAAAATGTATTCAAGATTCATAAACGATTAACCGGATTCTTAAAAATTAGGTTAAAGTGTTGCGAAACAAAAAACGTTTTTTTGCTTTTGCCGGTTTAAAGGGGGTATGTGGCAGAGCTGTGTAATGATTGAATCAATTGAGTGTGCATTCTCATTTTTTTCGTTTCAAAAATGTGATTGTTTGATTTAAAAAATTTAACAACCACTCTTGAGATTGGTTACAAATTGTAAACACAAAATATGTAGTGTGTTATGGAATGGTTGACACCCATTCACATAGAGAATGTGAATGCAAAAAAAAAACTCAATCATGTATGATTGGACGTTTATGGGAATGCAATCTGTCATTATCATTCAGTACTAATACTATTTGTTGTATCAGGGTTGAAATTTTTGTACTCAAAATGTGAAACCAGAAGATTGCCATCTCCCTTAAAATAAGTAAACAAATAAATATTTGGTGCTAAAATATTTTT
>NW_016157392.1:21890-28545 GCF_001687245.7 Rhagoletis zephyria
AAGATAAAACATGAATTATATTTAAAACGTAAATGTTAATACAACTGTTTTATATATAATCCCAAACATATGATATAAAATCCCCTCTACCAAAAAACTTAAATTGGGTAACGCCGGTTTGAATTTTTACAATTGAGCAATTGTCAAAAATCTTCCTTTTTATCAAAAAGTTATTTACCAGGGTGTCTTTGAACTAATGATTGGTACTGAGTTAAAGAATGCACACACATAAAAGATTGCAGCCTTTTCAATACTCATTCAGTGTTAAACCTTTTTTTGATTGGGCATTGGTTTTTTCAATCTTGCTATGAATATGTTGATGTGTGAATTCATAACTGCATTGAGAGAATGGAAAATTCAAAAATTTTAAACCTCAATCGTAAGCGAAGAATAAGTAATGAAAACTGGATAGAAAAAAATTGTTGATTTAAAATTGAAAATGATTTCACACTTACACAGCTCTGGTATGTGGGTACACCCAACAAACTTAGTGTTATTCTATAAGCCAATACCTTACAAACGATACCTTATATATTGAGTTCCAGCTACTAGTTGGAAAGATATAGAGCTAAATGTGTTTTGGTTCGTGTCTCAACTACGAGATGCTTTGGTATGTATGTGGCGTCTGTACGTACCTTCATTTAATTTTTTTCAAACTTTCAGGAATTAAAGTACAATAAAAACTAAAAAGGTTTTGTTCCACCACTCAATCCATGTCATTGACGTGGATATTAGTAGAAGGGTATTAAAACAAGCTATCTAACGCTGTCTTTTGCGTTTATAAAATATAAATATGTCATAACGTTATAGCCCGAAACCTGAAAATCGGGCTGCTGAAAATATAGATTTCGGGCATTTTCTCAAAAACTGGTCAGTCGATTTTATTCTATGTTTCCAAAAATCTAGCCCAAAATCTTAGCTTTCATCTGGCATACAGCTTATGTCTGGGAAAACTTTTGTTGTGGTGATATTGCCATTCGAATTGAAAAAATGTCACTCCAAAAAGGGTCAAATGGTTAAAAATTAACATATCCGTATAATTTGGTTACTTTAAGATATAAAAATAACATACCCAGTTCCCCGAAAAAAATCGCCCATTCCTCGACTGTCAATTAAATCAAAATTCCATGCAAATCGGGGAATTTCGCGCGAGTTGACAAGTTGAAGGATGCAGCTATGCTAATCACTTCGTACATGTCTTGGAAACCACAACTTGTAACATGTTTCCCCATTTTAATTGCAGGTATGTAGGTACACAGTATTTTACTATGCTACCTGGGTTTATCACCCGCACTTAACCTACCTGGTATTTACCTATAGTTGTACATAAATATGTATGTATGAATGCATTTAGTTCACCCAATGTGCCGTTACTACTTACATACATATGTATAAATTGCCACTGAGCAAAACTACTTGAGAAAAAAGCATTAGTTTATTGGCACGAGTGCAACACCGTACACGTGATAGAAGTAAAACTTCTTAAACAAGCACATGTGTGCGCCCCACACCCTATCAGACTAATACAGTTTATTGTATCCAAAGTTGGTACCAAGTTGATAAGTTTTTATCATATCTCATATTTATTTTTTATTTTTTCGAATACAAAGGATATGATCATTCTTTTTCGCTTTATTCCGTATTCGAAAAATATTATGTTTCAATGGACACATCGATTTGAATACATAATTTAAATTTAGATAATATTTTTAGCAAATTAATTTGAGAAAAGTAAAACATTTAGATTGTTGTTTGTATTTTCGCCGAATTTAAATTTGCTACCCCAAAATAATTGATATCAAATAAACATTTTCCCTACGTTTACAAGGCAGTTAAAAAATTCGTATAATTTTCGTCACGAAATTGATATCATAAATTTTTTTTATCTCGTTCAGCTTTCGTCACTCGAAAAGTTCACCTCAAAGAGGTGTTTTATTTGATAGAATTGACAACAACAACCACGCTGNATTAATTTGAGAAAAGTAAAACATTTAGATTGTTGTTTGTATTTTCGCCGAATTTAAATTTGCTACCCCAAAATAATTGATATCAAATAAACATTTTCCCTACGTTTACAAGGCAGTTAAAAAATTCGTATAATTTTCGTCACGAAATTGATATCATAAATTTTTTTTATCTCGTTCAGCTTTCGTCACTCGAAAAGTTCACCTCAAAGAGGTGTTTTATTTGATAGAATTGACAACAACAACCACGCTGTCGAGTTTAAATAGCGGCAAATCAGCTGCACTTGATAGTAGTTGGTTGAATAAGGAAAATGAATTAGCAACAAGAGTTTACGGGATGTACATAGCTCAGTGGTTAACGCTTCTGACTTTGAACATCGAATTCGCAGGTTCGATCCCTGCTGAAGTCTAGAAAAAAAAAGTCTGATGAGGAGATGTGGTGATCTCCGAAATAGTGCTATAACTTCTACCGCTTAGACTTTGTTGCTTTTTCAATTTTTCCTAATAAACAATCGTGGTTCAATAAAAATATTAAAAATAAAGTTATATTGTTTTGTAATTACTCTTTAAAGACTCAAAAATGTTAGATAGGGCCTTTCCAAATTAAGGTTACGATGTGTACAAATTTACACAAGTGAAATTGGAATGTCATGAAAAGCTTGGAAGCACTCCTAGGTTGTACTTACGTTTTTATAAATCTCAACGAAACGGTTTTTTGGTGGTCTGCCACGCTTGCGGTTAAAGAAGCCGTCTATGGATGTTATTTGCATAGAACCACTTGTGCTTATGGATGTGACTAATGGTATTGTACTAGTAGAGTTCATATCTCCGCTAATGTTATCGTTGCAATAGTTGTGTGTGGTTTCACAGTCTCCCACCTCCAGCACGTTCTCCCGCAATTGACCAGTTTCTTCTTCCGCATACTTCAATCTCCCTTTAATACTCGTATGTTCAAAATTGTTTTTTTCGCAACTTTTAAGCGCTAATCGCTGAAGACTTTGTTGCGGTTGAACCCGCCGCCGTTTTTCCGATTCAAACAATGAAGTTGTTGTTATCGCTTCTACGCACGCTGCCGAATCAGCGTCTACTCTATCATCCTCCTCGGTTTCACAGGAGAGGTCACTATTATCGGCCGCTGGTGTTGTCGGTGTTATTGTCGATGACCTGGTTATTACTTTTGCGGCGAGCATATTATAGTGTAAATATATGTTGTACTGCTCTTGTTTACGGCCACTGGCTCTTTGCAACATGGTGGGCCTACCCACTATACACAACTGTGCTGATTCCCTTTGTCAATTTGGATTTGATGTCGGTTCGGTTACAGCGCCCAAAGCCGCTTGGCTGTGTCCATTCAAACGTTCATCTTTTGAAATTTAAGAAAGAAGTATAATGTTACTAACATATAAGCTCCTTCGTTCGGTAAGAATACCCACAATAGGAGTAATTAAAGCACTAAAAAATATACGAAAAAATCCAACAAAATAGGTCTCTAAAAATAAGAAAATTGTTTATAGTAAACTTCTACCGCTTAGACTTTGTTGCCCTTTCCACTTTCCTAATAAACATATTCGTGGTACAAAGCTCAATAACAATAATGAAATAAAAAGTTTATAGTAAATTTATACATAAAATTACACGTAAGATAACTGGAATTGTGACGGAAAACGGGAAGCTTTAGCCCACTGCAAAAAATTGTGACAAGATGGAGTAAAAACCATCTGGAGTTTAGCCTAGAGATGCCGGAACGAAATAAAAAAAATTATTTTTGAATCGACTCAAGTCGAAATAAAATGAATCGACCTTCCAAAATCGATTTATATATTTGATCAAATAACGTCTTTTAATTAATTTTTACAAAGAAGCAAAACTCGGCTGTCTGTCCAAACTATTATTGTAATTTTTAAACAAACATACATTTTTCATAATGGCTTCAACATCCAGATTTATTCAAAAGCTATCAAGTAGCTAACAATTTGTAAATACTTTGAAAAAAAAACAAAACAAAATAACATAAAATGTACGCCAATGTATGTAATGGTAAAAACATTTCTTTGTGATAGGTCGATCACATGGCGCAATAAACAGGTGAAGTAATAAGGCAGCATTCTCTGTTCATTTTCTGACATTCGGCTGCTATTGCAAATGCGTAATGAAAAGCTCTAGGTACGGTATGTAAATCGCGATTCGGTAATACTCTTCAAAATGATTCTAAAGGATTTGAATCTGTTGTGCTTCGTTAATTTGTATGAGCGAAACCTAAGCGATACCCAAACGTCCGCTATTGTTTTCTTGCGTTCTCTGGCTCGTTCTCTGATGATATTCATTGAATTATTTTGAAAAACCATAAATAAATAGATAAGCGATGGGTATTCTGGACCACATAAGGAAAAATTCGGGAAATCAGAATTTTTTCTAAGTTTTAATGGACAATCTATAGACATACAACTTTGGCATTGCGTTGGCGCTGGCGTCGCTTCGACAGCTGACTATGAATACATGCATTTATATGAAAGCTTCCACATAACCAAAGTTGGGCAACGCCAATGCCAAAACAACGCAGAAAGATCTCTTAACTTTTCGCGCACGTCTTTTGTCAGCTGTTCCAAATAATCAAAATTATGTCATCTAATTTTCCTTTTTAATCAAATGCGGGCAAGAAATATTAAATAAATATTTAAATGCAATTATTGATATAAAATTTTGATTTAGCTGCCGCTAGTATGTTGATTTAGTGACCAAAGTATTCGCTGCTTTAGCGCTCATTGCAGCAAGCACGGGCGTTCCTGGCGCTGCTGTCAAAGCGACGCCAGCGCCAACGCAACGCCAAAGTTGTATGTGGACGGGCCTTAGGATTCATCGTTTTGTATTTTAGAAAAAATGAGCATGTTGAATAAAATTTTTAAACGTTTATTGTAGGTTTCAAAATGAAGTGTAATTGACATTGGTTATTTTCCCACACCAACTTTACACAGAATTCTTATACAAAACTAGCTGAGCCCTGCCACGCTTTGCTGTGGCATATTCCTGTTATATGGATGATAAATTATTATTGAAACAAAGCATACGTTTCATATGTGTTTTTTTTAATATTAATAATAATAATCCCAATTGAAAAATAACACCTATTTTATCATCTTTTTGAAAGGGGTCATTTTAAAAAATAAAAAAATAAATATTTTAAAGCGAACGAACTCAAACAATCCATAAATTATCTTAAAGGTATTCGTATTTACTTTCACACTGACAAGGAATTAATTGTTTATCTTTTCTATTGTGACTTGTACCTACAAATGATTGGGCCCTATGAATAAAAACTAAGCGATTTATTTTTCTTCAAATTTCAGACCTTTTACGTAAATTTATTTGAATAATCAAGCAAAAGGTTTGAAATCTTAACAAAAAGCAACTGCTTAGTTTTTTATATTCATAAGGCCCATTCACTGAAATCTTCTTCCAAATTGTCCTCACTATCGCTTTCATTCAACGATATTTCTTCCAAACATTTTAGAACTTTTTCTTCATAGGTACCCCTCTCGAAAAGTAAAAAAAAATTAAGTTCAGAAGAGAAAATAGTCAACCAACATGTTAAAAACTGAAATAAGCACAGCAAACAAAATTACCTTTACTACTAACGTTCGCCTGTCAGGCGTCAAGACGGCGTGGAACTCAGCCGCGCAAGGCCACGGTACAATGTGCGCCTGCTAACAACTTCCCTGCAGTGAAATCCAAAACTAGTCAGGAAAAATAGTAGTTTACAACTAGAATTCCCTGACTGAAACCGAACTAGTTCGAAAATGACCAGACTTGTACCAAGTACAAAATGATTTATTCAGGCCCTGTTTTATTTAACTTCAACAGTTTAATACAATAATGTACACAAAATATTATAACTTTTATTTGGGTATATTGTAAACCATTAAATCGAATACGTATTCAGTTATACTAGTCCGGTTAAATAATGATTAATACTCATAATGATTATTAATTAAGGCATGTTGTTTTGGATAACCGTTTAATGATCAAATACCGATATTACCACCATTTTAATGATTAAGAATTAATAACTTAAAAAAAATTTGAATTAATTCATTAGTTTTAATTACATCATTATTTTGTTATTATTGCTCATTTTCAATTATTCTTGACTTTAATTACACTATTAATATAATTATTTGATAAATTTCTATTATCAATCAACAAGCCAAAATATAGACAAAAATTAAGAATATTTAATAACTGATTGAATTACTTATTTATTTTATTCTTATCCAAATCTCAAATTTTAAACATTAATTATTATTATTATTTTTTTTATTTTTAAAAATAATAGATTGAAATGTGCAAAGTTAATGAATTTAATTTATTTTAATGAAAACTTTTATTTTTATTTTAGTTCACTCAAAAATTATCTAAAGAATTCATTTTATTTTTAACTAAAATATTTCCTTTTGCATATTCCATATTATTAAAAAAGATAAAAATATAGTATTTATTGTACCTGAAACCTTTTCCTTTTAATAACACTTAGTGAAAAATGAATTTAAATTTATATTCGAAAGTTTGAAATATCTATGTATTTATTTTTTCTTTTAATTAATACTCAAAAAATTTAACACTAATTATTGGCAAATCTAAGGCTGCTAAATAAAAATGTGTTATATATTAAAGTGTACTTAAAAGTTGTTTATTGC
>NW_016157392.1:32098-34668 GCF_001687245.7 Rhagoletis zephyria
GGATCAAATGTGTCCGCGCTAATAACCACTAGGGAGCATAGATGCGAAAGTAAAACATTGAGTTCATTAAAAATCTTCATTGGGTCTGCATTATTGCTTTCGAACAACTTGTTTACTTTTTGCACCTGAAAATTAGGCAAATAGTAAAATCGGCTAAAAACGGCTAACTTTTTTTTACAAACCGGCTAACAAATCGGCTGCCGGCTAGATCGAATTTTCTCCGGCTAGTTGCTATCAAAACCGGCTAAATCTAGCCGGAAAACGGCTAAAATGGCAACGCTGCATACCACTATCGAACGAGCACTTAAGAAAAAAGATATCCATGTTCCTGCAGAATACATTGAAGTATCAGCTAGAAAAAACCCAAAACCATATGACGTAACTTATCTTAGTTACACGTTCTTTAAAAGCTTTAACAGAGTTCAATTCTTTAATAGCATTCGTCCCGGTCGCGGCAAAGATGCTGCTAAAGTAACTGATATACGAGCCCTACGGTATACACCAAGCGGCGACATACATTTCAAACTAAGATTCTCCAACGAATGGGAAGTAATACCGCAAAGAAAATCCCCAGTAGCTGTTTCCTTGCCGTTTTCTCGCCTTCCGAGTTTATACGAGAGTAGGCGTACGATTGCTCACAAAAAGTATGAGATCTCCAGTATTTCGAACGATTACTTCCTGAAGATTACCACGCCTACTATAACAATTTACCTCATGATTGAATAATATGTATCATACTTTCTGGCATTATTGAGTTTCTACTTAAATTATCTTATATGTGGTCTTTGTACTATTAATTTGAAAGAGGAATACTTCTCGTATAGTTACTAATATATGTTTTATAAACTGCCTATTTTTGTTGCAATAAATGGAAGAATAAATCTGTTGTATTTTTTTATATATATATAATTGTTTTTATCTATGGAACACTATTTTAATTAACATTTAAAACAATTTTATTCATACAAAAAACCTGCTAAATCCACTTCAATTTTGAAAATACAAAAACTAAAACCTGCTAAGAATATTTAATAACTGCTTGAATTACTTATTTATTTTATTTTTATCCAAATCTCAAATTTTAAACATTAATTATTATTATTTTTTTATTTTTAAAAATAATAGACTGAAATGTCCAAAGCTAATGAATTTAATTTATTTTAATGAAAACTTTTATTTTTATTTTGGTTCACTCAAAAATTATCTAAAGAATTCATTTTATTTTTAACTAAAATATTTTCTTTTGCATATTCCATATTATTAAAAAATATAAAAATATAGTATTTATTGTACCTGAAACCTTTTCCTTTTAATAACACTTAATGAAAAATGAATTTAAATTTATATTCGAAAGTTTGAAATATCCATGTATTTATTTTTTCTTTTAATTAATACTCAAAAAATTTAACACTAATTACACAGGTCAACAACGTTTTGTTCTAGGAAAGTGTAGGGTCATTTTCGAAGTAATTTGTTGCGTAGAATCCGAATCCGGGGTTTAAATTGCTCTATCACGTCAGGATTTTGAGATATCCTAACCTAAAAGTGCAAAAACGCTGTTTTTGCCCATTTTTGAGGTTATGTAGCTACGCAGATCTTGCTCTTCATAAAAAAGTAAGCGTAGTATTTTAAAGTATAAGTCTTCCTCTTTTAAATGCCGTTGAGTTTGCTTAAATATCTTTATTTTTCACTGAGATATCGCATTTTGAAGTTTCCATGTTTGTGAATTTTTCGATATTCGAAAATCCATTGAGATAACATGAGACGTGATACGGTCGATTACATTCACAAACATGGAGACTTCAAAATGCGATATCTCAGTGAAAAATTAAGATATTTGAGCAAACTCAACGGCNCTCCTTTATGCCTACAGTTACATCCGACGACATAATAGCCTATGTTGTGAAGCACGCCAATATTGAAAAACAATTTTTGTTATGCCATAGGCTTGTAAAGAAGGGCACACCGGAGCACACATTAAAGCGCGTTAATTTCAAACTGGGTGTTACGGAAAATTTACTGGATACACTGCTCAATCCGGAAATTTGGCCGGAATATGTTACTGTGCGTCCTTCCCGTTTTTTTCAACAGAAGGAAGATCAAACAGCGAAATCATAGCTGCCTCTACGTCTGAAACTCAAAGCCAAAAACATATCAATGTATATTTTCAAAACGTTTCTGGAATGAGTCACGATTCATTGTATGGAGATGATGTTGTCAACATGTGCTCTATACAATGAATCGTGACTGCTTGGAGGAATGTAGGAAGCGCAGATGAATACCTTCCCTAATGAACCAGATAAACGGACACAAACTTGATCTAGAAGCGTGTCATTGTTGTCCACCCTGACCGAAGTAGCACGTAGCATTCGCCTTGCAGCGATCAAAACACCACCCCCTCTGTTACAAGCGGTTTTAGTAGGATCTCTGTCCTTCCGAAAAACGTCATACAAATTAGGGTCGAAGAATTCAGAGTCGAAGAAATTTGTGTTAAGCCAGGTTTCAATCAGCACAAACACATCATAAAACTCCTGTGAGCTCAATTCGCTTACAATATTAGATTTGGTCCT
>NW_016157392.1:34768-39496 GCF_001687245.7 Rhagoletis zephyria
AATTTCATTTTTTATTTGGGTCGACTTGGTAGATTTCTTAATTAATAGCGGAGATAAAAACAGAAAGACGCAACCCTAGAAAATACTAATGATAAATACTCTATTATTTTTATAGATTAATAGCTTTCAAAATATTGAGCAACCAGAAAATGCATTGCTGTACAATAACAATTCCAGCAACTCCCCAGACCTACTTGGCGCTTTTTTGGACCAAATTCAGGAAGAAAATGTGTCTAGCGATCGCTACCACGATTCCAATGACCTTCTTGAAGTCGTTAATCAAATTGAAAATTTTGAGATCACTCATAAACGCATTTCACTGAATGCCAACATCTTTTCGTTCTTTGAAAGCATAAAATATATTTACCCCAAAATTTATGAGCTGGGAGCCGTTGTACTTGGAGTTCCAGCTACTCAAGTATCAGTGGAAAGGTCATTTTCAGCTCTGCATTTCATTTTAAATGAAAGGCGATACAATTTAAATGCCAAAACTTTAGAAAATTTACTCTTTATATAACTAAATTCTACTTAGAATTTTAAATTAATTTTATATTCTTTTAATAAACATATGTATATATTCTTAGTAACTTTTTCGAATTTGAATTGAAACTTTGTTATTAGTGAAAAAAGTGAATAAAATTAGTTTAACTTGCTATTCTTTATTGTTTGTTTTACTTCATTGCATTTTCATCATATATTTTCTCTGCACCATAATTAAATTTACTAACTCACCTTTTCAACAAAAAAAATTGCATAAATAATTTCGGTTGACCTTTATTTTCGTTAGCGATCCATTTCTCACAGTCATTAACCGTAAGCTCCCTCGCATAAAATGGTTTCACAGTGATATATCACAAAAAGCGAAAAATAAATGGTTTATGATAGAAAAAGTTACAATGTGTTTAATGTGGACCAATTATTTTCGGTCTCTGGTATTATGTGATTTCTGGAAGCGTCGAATACAAAAAAGGGCTATGACTGGGTTTATGTAATTTGAAATTGTGTTGATGATTACTAATAATAATAGAAAGGCGCTTACATATCGATGGTCCTCTGCAATAACGACACAACTCAAAATTTCATATATTGCAGTAGAGCCAATTAAAGAATTTTTGTTTCGTAATTTAGCAATAATATGTCTTGGAACGTAATTATTCTGGGTTATTTGCAGTCATACTGTAAGCTTTCCAATTATGTCTTTTTCTAATGCTGAAATTTTGAATTGTGCCGTTATTGCAGAGGACCATCGCCAATTGTTAGTGTTTGGCTGAGCTACTCCTCCGATTGTGGCATGCGCCTTGATGTTGTCGCAAAAAGGGGACGGACCTACAGTTTTACGCCGACTCCTGCCGGGGGCCGACTACTATTACAAAAAACATTTTCTTTTTTATCACTTCTAACCACTACACCACAGCGATCGCTTAATTAATTTTAATCATTAATCGCGATTAATCATTCATAGACTAACATTTTGTCGACAATATTTCCTCGCAAATTTTCACAAAAGAGAAAAGTGATTTTCCTCAAAACTTTTGAATGACGTCTTGACTGAACTTACTAATTCGGAATTTCTACTATTACTTATAGAGTAGATTATTCATAAAGTCTGGGTAATGAAATTAAAATTTTTCTATTATATGTTCCATATATATTAGGAGACTTTTATTTTTTAATTTATTTTTTGCACATAAACTTGTATCTTGAACTTCTTTTTCCAAAAAGTGAGGATGTCAAAATTTTAATAGATATCGGATATACGGAAATTTTCTAAAAAGATCTCTAAATAGATTAGTAGAAGTAGAAAATTGATAAAAAATCTTAACTAAATTTAACTAATTTATATTAGAAGTTTTAAGTTAATCCCACTGTAAGTGTAAAATCAGTTGCAATGTATTTCCATGATACAAAAAACCACCTGACAATTAAGCATATTGTAAAATTTCATGCTACTATACGCAGTATCTAAAATCCTTCAAATTTTATTATACACTTTTCGTTTGTTTAAAAACATTTTATTCTTAGAATCGAAATTTTACCAAGCAAAATGTCTTTTGTTTTTTAAATAAATGAGGCTAATGCTCAATAAGTTGATAATTGTTGTTCTCATTTGCATACTTCACACCAACTCCAATATTGAACCGTGAAATATATGTTAATTTTACCCAAATAAACAACGATATAGTTTAATGGTCAAGCCCATATGGAGGATTCACAAGAGGTGTTAAGTGTCGTAATGTGTTAAAGTCTTAAAATTTGTATACGTAAAGTAACGCCTAATACCTCTTTAGGCCTTTTGTAACATAACCAAAATGCTTTTAAACTAGTAGGAAATATATTATTGGCTCTTATTATACCCAACGAATCTTTCAAATCCCTTTTAACCGTTACTTTATATTGGACAATTTTAAGCCTTTAAGACATTACGACATCTAACACGAATTGTGAATCCCCTAAATATGCATTAATTTACACATCAAAATTTGTAATTTCAGAACAATCGCACCCGATATAGAAAATTGTAATAGTCCTGGCTAGTTACATTGTGAAATAATCAGATGGCATAAAGACAATAAATATTTTCAAAATATTTTCACTAAAATTGTATTAACGNATGTAACTCTGATTTTCAAACATTATACAAAATTTATAATGTGGTTGTTCACACTTGGCTGGTTATCTGGTNGTAAAATTTAAACATTTTTAATATAAGATATTAACTATTTTTAAAAGGTAAATGTTAATACAACTGTTTTATATATAATCCCAAATTTATGATATAAAATCCCCTCTACCAAAAAACTGAATTTGGGTAACACCGCTTCGAATTTTTACAGTTGAGCAATTGTCAAAAATCTGCCTTTTTATCAAAAAGTTGTTTACCAGGGTGTCTTTGAACTAATGATTGGTACTGAATTAATGAATGCACACACATAAAAGATTGCAGCCTTTTCAATTCAGCGTTAAACCTTTTTATACCTTTCATGAGCAAGAAATGGTATTATAACTTTGGTCCGATGTTTGTAAGTACCAGAATAAAAAGAGATAGACCCATTAAAATGTATACTTCAGAGACCGAAAATAACTGGTCCACATTAAACACATTGGCTGCGTTTCTTTATACATTCCTGATAATCCCATTTCACAGCCGGAATAAACAGAATGCGTTTGAAATATACGTCAACATATCATCAGGAATAAAGAAACTTTTGTAACTTTTTCTATCATAAACATTTTTTTTCGATTTTTGTGATATATCACTGTGAAAGCATTTTATGCGAGGATCGCTAACGAAAATAAAGGTCAACCGAAGTTATTTATGCAATTTTTTTGGTTGAAAAGGTGAGTTAGAAAATTTAATTATGGTGCAGAGAAAATATATGATGAAAATGCAATGAAGTAAAACAAACAATAAAGAATAGCAAGTTACACTAATTTTATTCACTTTTTTCACTAATAACAAAGTTTTAATTCAAATTCGAAAAAGTTACTAAAAATATATACATATGTTTATTAAAAGAATATAAAATTAATTTAAAATTCTAAGTAGAATTTACTTTTATAAATAGTAAATTTTCTAAAGTTTCGGCATTTAAATGGTATCGCCTTTCATTTAAAATGAAATGCGGAGCTGAAAATGCCCTTTCCACTGATACTTGAGTAGCTGGAACTCCAAGTGCAACGGCTCCCAGCTCATAAATTTTGGGGTAAATATATTTTATGCTTTCAAAGAACGAAAAGATGTTGGCATTCAGTGAAATGCGTTTATGAGTGATCTCAAAATTTTCAATTTGATTAAAGACTTGAAGAAGGTCATTGGAATCGTGGTAGCGATCGCTAGACACATTTTCTTCCTGAATTTGGTCCAATAAAGCGCCAAGTAGGTCTGGGGAGTTGCTGGAATTGTTATTGTACAGCCATGCAATTTCTGGTTGCTCAATATTTTGAAAGCTATCCCCAGTATCGCTATTAATCTATAAAAATAATAGAGTATTCATCATTAGTATTTTCCAGGGTTGCGTCTTTTTGTTCTTAACTCGGCTATTAATTAAGAAATCTACCAAGTCGACCCAAATAAAAAATGAAATTTATCTGTGATTTCTTTCGTCGGACAAATAAAAATTAAATTTATTTGTGACTGGATTTGTCGACCAAATAAAAAATAATTATTATTTGTGATTTAATTTGTCGAGCGAATTAAATCACAAATAGATTTTGTTTTCATTTGGTCGACGAATTAAATCACAAATATTTTTGTTTCTTATTTGTCGACGAATCAAACCACAAATAAAATTTATTCATTATATGAACGAATAACAAATTTAATTTATTAGTATTTGATACAACTTTCAATTCAGAAATCAATTTCATTTTTGCATTTGTGATTTAACAAATTCAAAATCACGCAACCCTGGTTTATTCATTATAGTGATTTTTTTATACGAAATAAAAATATAACCACACTACACTAAAAACAGAGAAAAAAGCTGAAAGAATAACAATAAAATAAATTCAACATACCTGTTTTATTGAGTTCAGACGTTTAGCAATTTCTTTCAAATTACTTTTTGCTGATAATCTTTGAGCATTAGTAAGCAGCAAATTGAGCCGGGATCCATGTATACAGCACTTAGCAACGATTCGTTATCTAAAATTAAATGTTCTCGTTTGTTCATAGCTTCAAAGATAAACTTTTGCAGATGACATTTGCTGAGCTCAACTGATCTCTTT
>NW_016157392.1:39521-45336 GCF_001687245.7 Rhagoletis zephyria
TTTTAAGACGTTTTCTAACCGTAAAATCTGTGGTGTTGTTGTTTCCCATACAAAATTGGAAAACGACGCCGTCTACATTTTGTCACACTCAAAGGTATGTTTTTTACGCGTCTACATTTTGCAACCTCGCAGCAGAGTTGCATTATGGCAATACTAATCACATTTTTTTTTATTTATTGGGCACGTTTTCTGTATTTGCATTTAATTTGAGCGCAATTTCTGATGAAAAGAAACAAATTAAGGAAAAGAAATAACAAATATTACAAATTGGTAATTAAGTTAAATAATTACAATTTTTCAGAAACATAATCGAAAGGCGACATATAAAAAATGCACGCAAGGAAGAAATGTCTGGCAACACCAGCAAAGTTTTGAACGATTTTGCGACGACTGCTAGAAAGGGGTGCTCACAGTTTGATGCTAAAAATGTCTCAAAATGTAGATGTCTACATTTTCAGACACAATTTGGAACGAACTGTGAACACCCCAAATCTTTTGATTATAATTAAACAGATTATATACCAATCGAAAGTATTAAACAAATAGAATGTGTAAACGTTGGGTTGCCTATTTTTTTTCCTGGCCTACCTATCGGGTTGGCAGGTATGAACAGGAAGGTAATATTAGTAATTTTTACTCATCTGTTTAACACATTCTATAAGCTTTATGCTTTCGATTGGTGGTAATGTTAAGTAATTCTGTTAATTTATTTGTAAGAAAATGAATAAATAATATATTAATAATAATATATGTAATTTGTTCATTAAATAAATGAGTGCAAAATTAAAAAATAATAATAATTTTGCATGTTTAATTAAAAATATCCTGGACAGTATTTTTTCAGCCAACCTACTAGCGAAATATTTCCTAACACGTTAAATTTCATACAAAGGAGATTTCATCCATTAAACAGATAGATGAAAGTCGTGCCTTTGTCGGATCTCCTACTATATATAAATTTTTAAAAATGATTGATCTTTTTCAATTAAGGTGCTCTATTGGACATCCGCCTTACCCTTACACATCAGTGCAGCTCAGATACCTCTTCGAAACATTTCGTTTTCTTGTACTTCACAGGGCCGTTTTCTAATGTAAGCAGTAAAGGTGGCTTTACTAATAGGGCAGATAAATTGTACCTCACTTTAGAGTGTTTTCGTTTTCTTATTTTACCGGTAAAAATAAATTTATTATTCCGTAGAGTGAAACCTCACTACCTCACTACTACCAAAACCTTGGTTGAAATATCGAATATATCTGACTCATGAACCAACACCAAACCAAAATTTAAAGTTGGGTACAAATTTTAAAGGTTGCATCGGGTGAGCAACAATTTATCGATTCGAGAAATTAATGCGCTGATGAGAAAACGAAAACTCGTATATCGAGACGATAAAGTGGCCGATAATCTAAAGGTTAGATGAGAAAACGGCCCACAATACTTTATCATATCACTTAATCATTTCACACATCTACTGCGTAAGAGTTTCCCATTTAATGGTTTTTTTAGAATCTCTCATTTCACTATAGGCGCTGGTAATTTTGGGTTTTCGCCGAGACAGGAAGCATGTGCCACATATTTCACTAATGTTATATGTATAATTTTTTTTACAACGATAACTATTACAAGAATTGACGCACGTAATTTATATTGTTGGCAGTGCTTGTCGTATGTATATATGTACATATATGCTTACCGCACAGCGTTTATATAAATTATGCGCGTTGTTTGTTCAAACGTATGAATGCCGATCGCACAACGCTCACCTCGCGAATGATTCGTATGTGCGGCGGTACGTTTGCGCGTAGCGCTTGTGGGCGAGTCGTCAGCTAATGCATATGTATCAGGGATGTTGCGAATATTTGCATTCGTATTGGTTATGCGAATGATTCGCATTATTGTACACATTCGCATCAAATGATACGAATGTTTTGCGAATGCGAATGTGTACATGGACAGAGAGTCCACTGTGATATTGTTGAAATGGCTGTAAGTCTGTCTAATCAGGGTGGGGACAACAAGCGGATTTTAGCTTCAGGCAATAAACGGTTAAGTAGTATATCAAGCAAATTGATGGGCCTTCAACAAGTACTGCTAAAAGTCTTATAAGCAACCTAGAAATAATTTTAGATTCCTCCAGAGAAAGCAAAGGCTGGGATGAAGAATCTGGAGACATTAAAAAATGTGAAATTAAAGCTCAATTGAAGGCCTATCTTAAAGAAAAACGAGCTCATATCGGTGAAAATCCTTTCGATTGGTGGAAAACGAAACTAAAATACGACAGATTGACAAATCTGGCCCGCAAATATTTGAGCGCTCCACCCGCCAGCGACCAAAGTGCATGGCTGCCAACTTGGCCCAAACCGTGCCATTTTTTACCCTATTTTACTTCAAATGGCATTTAATTTTTCAATTCGGCACAAAGTGCCCAAATGGCGCTTTTGCAAAAAAAAAATAACATTTCAATACATTTTTTGAAATCCTTTGCGTTACTTCTTTTTCTCAACTAAAATTTTCTAAATTATAAAGACTATTCAACTGGTTTATCTTATTTTATCATTGCACTTTTGTTTTGGAAATGTGGTTCTTATTTTATTGCTAAATGGGAATGATTAAAAAGAATAGCACCTTTTTTGGCATTTATATTTTTCTATTTGGCACATTTTGGCACTTTTTCATCATCATCATAGCTAAAGATAGTTGGCAGCCCTGTCCAAGTGAGCAATTGTTCAGTGTAGCCGGCCTTATATAAGAAATTGCCTCATGGGAGAAAAGGCAGCAAAATTAGTTTTTTTGAAATATGATATGCCCTTTTTGAACTTTGACTACTAGATTAAAACACTGTTAGGGTAAGCACTCGTTCAATGTTCTAATAATTTACAAAATTTTTAAGTAATAAAAACGATGGCTTAAGTCGATTATAGCTTTTATTGTTTTTCCTAACATTCGCATTCGCACATTAGCATTCCGAAAATTCGCATTCGCATTCGCGAATGTGAAAAATATGACATTCGAAACATCCCTAATATTTATGGATTAGGTTTGTTTTTTTGCTCGCCCGCGGACGTCGGTTACCCGAAAGTGCCCATTTTGTGTTTTTTTCTTGGTTCGCGGGTTTCTCGTCCGGACAGTTTTTTCCGGGCGATTTTGCGAAAACTGATTCAAAGCTTATAAATTGGCGTTTTCATAAATTTTTCAATTTATAAACCTCTTGTAAAGCTACTTTATTTTTTTTGAAATAAGGCTATCAAATTTTAACTAAAAAATATGTATATGTATGTACCTATGCATATTTAGCTGTTTTTCTTTGACTGATTCACTTCTGTCAGAGCATTTCGTACTTACGTCCGTTTGCTCGAAACTGGCCCTAAAATGTTAAAAACAAACTGATTGTTCTCAGGGCCATATAAAATAAAATTGCCAAAAAAGGTGTCATTCTTTTGAATTGTTCCTCTTTAGCATTAAATTAGAATTTCCCTAAAAGAAAAGTCCTATGCCAATGTAAGATAAACCAGTTGTATACACTATAGAAATTAGAAAATTTTAGTTGAGAAAAAGAAGTAGGTACACGCAAAGGATTTCAAAAAAATGTATTGAAATATTACTATTTTTCCTTATCCATTCGTCCTGAAATATATTAGCCAGAAATGCGATTGCTTTATAAAATGGAGAACCATTTTGAAATATGATTGTTTTCACTCTCTATAAAATAATTGATGCAACCTCCCATACGCGGTTTTGCATTAGCTTGATACGCGGTTTTGCATTTTGTTGATATGCGGTTTTGTACTTTAAACGACGAGTTGCTTTTTGCCTGCTTAGTACGTGACTTTATGGTATTTCTAACTAATTTTTGCTGTATATTATAATTTTGTGTTCAAAATGATAGGTTGCTGGAACCAAGTTTTTGACATGCAAATAACTTTAGTAAATTTAAACATTAGAAGTCCATAATGCACGAATAATAGATACCTATAATATATTGGAAGAAGTTGTTATGAATCTTTTTCAAACCCCACATCATGAATATAAAATTCAAAATATGTATGTACATACTAGAGCTCTAGATACCCGGGTATCGAGCAATGCGAGTAGCTCGATACTCGCTCGAAACTCGTTCATTGCTCAACTGCTCAAATCTTTGTTCCAAAATTTTCGAGTTTTTGAACAATTTCATAAACAAAAGAAAATTTGTAAGTTGTATTTGTCAGCAGCTGCTTTCTAATTCATGTTAAATAAATTATATTATTAAATACCAATGTAACAATCTTTGCATTATCTATACTAATTATATAAAGAGAGGTCCCTTTTTTTTGTAACAGGTAATCTCGCGAACGGCTGGTCCGATTTTCATGAAATTTTGTATGCAAATAGCTTTCAGTAACCACCATGTTTTAGGCTAAAAAAATTTTACTTTATTTCGGGTAAGTGGACCAGGGACCGGTCTATTCCAAAAAATCTTATTATAGTCCGATTTGCTTAAAATTTAGTACGTAAGTAGTTTTTTAGCATATATTAGGACATATGGTCCATTTTTTCCGAGAAGTGGATCAGGGACTGATCTATTCGAAAAAATCGTTTTTACGGTCCGATTTGCTTAAAATTCGGTACGTAAGTAGTTTTTTTATCATATATTAGGACATATGGTCCATTTTTTCCGAGAAGTGGATCAGTAACTGATCTATTCGAAAAAATCGCATTTACGGTCCGATTTGCTTAAAATTCGGTACGTACATAGCTTTTTATCATATATTAACATATGTGATCCATTTTGTCCGAGAAGTGGACCAGGGACCGATCTGTTCGAAGAAATCGTATTTATGGTCCGATTTGCTTAAAAGTCGGTACGTAGGTAGCTTTTTGCCTGGATAATCTTATAGATTCCTGTTTTCCAATTTTCATGCAATTTCGAATATAAATAGCTTTAAGTAACGACCATATCAAGGGGCGAATTCGTCACTAGGTAAGATTTTTTTGCGCCAATCAGAAACAACGGATACTGTCAAAATATAATTAAAATATATAATATATCTCAACTAATATATATTTAGAAAGCCGTTTGTTAGTTTTCGCAAGGCTCGAGAGCGGCTGAACCGATTTTTTTGAAACTGCCACCTGCCGCACGTGACCCAAGGATGGTTTTAGGCTTGAAAATAATCTATATGTAAAGGGGGCGTGACACTTCCCATACAAACCGAATTTCTCATGCTACATATCTCTGAAAGTGTGCATGGTAGAGTTTTGGAAATTGGTANAAGGGGGCGTGGCACTTCCCATACAAACCGAATTTCTCATGCTACATATCTCTGAAAGTGTGCATGGTAGAGTTTTGGAAATTGGTATGAAGATATACGAAATCAATCGCATACCATTGGAGAAAAATTTTAGCTATTGTAAAAATGGGTGTGACATCTCCTATACAAACCGAATTTTTCATACTGCTTATTTCTGGAAATTTTTTGGTAGAGTTCTAGAATTTTGTATGGAGATGTACGAAATAAATCGCATACTCTTGGAGAAAAATTGGAACTATTGGAAAAGGGGCGTGCCATCTTCCATCCAAACCGAATTTTTCATACTGCCTATCTTTGGAAGTGTTCATGGTAGAGTTCTGGAACTTGGTATGGAGGTATACGAAATCAATCGCATACTCATGAAGATTGCAAAATCGTGCTGCCAAGTGGTGCTGAAGTCGAGATATTACTAAATATAGCCAAGTGAGAAAAGGGGCCGTGAAGGTCAGATTAAATCGACCTGTTGCACCATTGAGTATATCGAACGCTCCTGCGTTGCAATTGGCCCAATGGATGTGATTTT
>NW_016157392.1:45361-58475 GCF_001687245.7 Rhagoletis zephyria
GCTCGCATATGTCGGTTTGTTGAAGAGTGCTCTCTGAGAGCAGGTGTGAGAGTCGAGTAGCGAAAGCGCTGGCTGTCTGTTGTGATTGCAGCTTTTCGACGTTAAGCTTTCCAGAGGCGGGTGCGTATCTTGGTTGCAAGAAGATAGTGGTCAGAGTCGATGTTTGGGACTCGGAGTGTGCGTACGTCTAAAACACTGGAAGCGTGCCTTCCGTCTATCACAACATGGTCGATTTGGTTTCTCGTTTTTCGATCCGGAGACAGCCATGTAGCTTGATTGATCTTTTTATGTTTGAACCTAGTACTGTACCATATAAGTATGGAAAAAGCTTATTATAAAGCAACAGTTGCGAAGTTTCGCAAACTGAATGAATCGACTTCTGGGTTAGAAAGCGATGATGTTCCATCCACGGGTAGAGAAACATTTTGCCGCGGAATAATTAATGATCTAACGTCCAGCACTATGGAAGTATTTCCTGAATTAGATATCGATAAATATAATAGCGATGATAACAGGTTTTTGTTTGAAGATATCGAAAGTGAAAGGAAATTTTTGGGGGTTAAAAACGTGGGCAATTAGCAATAATATTTCGTAAAATGGCCTAACGGAACTCCTACAAACTTTACATAATGCTGGACTTAACGGGTTACCTCTGACTGCAAGAACCATTTTGGGTACAAGTAGAAAAGTAGCTCAAATTCGACTTTTTCCTGAAGGTGAATTTTTGTATTTAGGAATACGATATAATTTTAATTTCAAAGATTTTGATTTTTATAAAATACGGAAAGAATTTCGATAGATGTCATTTAGATTGTTTCTACCGGAGAGTCATAGGATGTTGCCCATAGCCATAGGATGTTGCCCATAGCCATAGGAAAGTGCTGAATGGGAAAGATGTTAGCGAATTACTACGAGGGCAAGGGACAGTCTGACAAAGCATCCGACATTGCTTACAAATGTCTCGATTCAGACGAGGTAGTGGTCTAATTCCTAAAATCGCAGTTAGTCAACGACGTAGCGTAAACGTAAGTTGACGCACGTAGCAACATATCAAATTTACTGTTGATAGGGAGAGAGAGAAACAACAGCAACGTCACCGCCATGCGGTGGTGAGTTTTCGATAACACGTGAATCCCATAAGGTAGATCGTGTCTGCGTCAGCCTACGTCTACGCTACGTCATTGACTACTTGCGCTTTAATGCGCTTCAATTTTGCATACTTATTAGTGGTGGCAAATTATCGATGGCACTGTCGATAGTATCGATGGGACATCACTATCGCAACTATCGATGGCGCCCACTATCGGCCATATTTGAAGTTCGATACCATCGATACTATCGAGGAATTGCCATATCTATGTATGATTTTTATGCAAGAATGATAGAATATAAGATTGCGCCAATGAGAGAGGATTTGTGAGCGTAATTTTTGCGTGACGTCATCTTGGTGCAATTGCGAGAGAGAAATGCCAAAACGCATATAAAAATATGTAAAAAATGCAGAAAAATGTGTTAATTTTAATATTACATGGCCCAATTTTGCAGGAATCTATAAATATACAAAGATTGACTCATCAAGGATACGTAGCAATAATCTTGGTCATGTAGCCCTTTAGGTAAGTACGATTTTTAGCACATGAAAAAATTGATGTATTAACAGTGTTTGCAATTTCATGTAGACCAAAAGGAAGGCGTGCAGCAAACTGAAACGAATATTCTATGTAAGTAAAACATAATTCAAGCTGAACTTTTAAATGTGTAATAATTTGGGCACAGTTTTGTATTAGGTACGTAACAACGCGGTAAGATGCCGCTTCTATTAGCGCCTGGTGCATTACCTCATACCAGCACTAAAAAGAATCAGGTACTAACAAAAATAAGTAGGTAGTGAATGTATCTATTTACTGTAGAAACTGCTTTTGCATGTATGCCATTGCCAGCAAACTAAACCAGCAACTACTTTCAGCATGGAAATATACCTACTACAACTCACCAAAGAAAGGCCAACATAGGTAAAGGTAGAAGCAAGCATGTAGTCTTGTTTATTTTATTAGAGTACTAGCAGACCCGGCGAACTTCGTCCCGCCCAAAATTTTTATATATTTTATTGAAACTTTTTGGTCCAACATTTTCTTTAACAATTCACGTTTACGATTTTCATTGGCACATTTGTTTGCTAAGATTAAGGTTTGGTGGCCATTTGCCGCTTTAAATAACCTAAGGAAAGTGTTATATCCGTTCTTGAAATTCTCCAGTTGTGCGGCATTTCATAGCACGGTTATTCGCAAAGCGAAATAAATTTTTTCCTCTTCACTCCCTGGCGGCAACAGTGACCCGGTTCTATAGCGAAGGCCCTAGAAGCTTTACAGTATAGTAGGTGGCAATTTCAAAATGGGTGCGAATCATTGTTCTACAGAAATGCAGTATACATATACTTATTTCAGACGAAATACCTTAAAAGTTTGAACGCATAATAATATTGGCCGTGAAGGTCAGATTAAATCGACCTGTTGCACCATTGAGTATATCGAACGCTCCTGCAATTGGCCCAATGGATGTGATTTTCCAATATTATTATGCGTTCAAACTTTTAACGTATTTCGTCCAAAATAAGTATATGTACATTGCATTTCTGTAGAACGATGATTCGCACCCATTTTGAAATTGCCACCTACTATTCTGTAAAGCTTCTACATTCACTATAGAACCGGGTCATTGTTGCTGCCAGGGAGTGAAGAGGAAAAAATTTATTTCGCTTTGCGAATAACCGTGCTATGAAATGCCGCACAACTGGAGAATTTCAAGAACGGATATAACACTTTCCTAAGGTTATTTAAAGCGGCAAATGACCACCAAACCTTAATCTTAGCAGATAAGTGTGCGAATGAAAATCGTAAACGTGAATTGTTGGTGAAAATGTTGGACCAAAAAGTTTCAATAAAATATATAAAAATTTTGGGCGGGACGAAGTTCGCCGGGTCTTCTAGTATTTTATATTTAAGAAGTTTAATAAATTTTGAGATGTGCATTAAACTGAAGTATCCAACCGCACTTAAGTAGCCCAAGCGCTAGATATTAAAGGAGCGATTTTAATTCGCAATAATATTATTTTTCGTATATTATAAATTTGATGAAATCTTTTGAAAATATTACTAATTATTGTACATAATTTAACACAAAAATGTTAACCAAAGAATCAAAAATTTCTTATAGACTGAGGGAAATTTGTTAAGTGCAAAGAAATCTTCTACAAGAGATCTCTTTATATGGTTGTCATGCAACGATCAACACTTTTGTGTGCAGTAATCACGGTTGCCACACGACAAACAATTTTCTGACCAAAAAAAGTTACCTAAAATTTACCAAGTAGAAAACAACGTTTTATTATATAATAAACTGTAAAAACAAAGCTCGTTTTTTGCCATAAATAACCAATGCGTACAATAAGACTATTAAAAGAAAACTAAACCAATTCATTTTACATATGAGGCCATCAGGGCCGGAGGAGCCTATCTACAAAAAATGTTTAGTAATATGAGAAAGAAAGATCTAGATAGTCGCGACTATCGATAGTTTGCCACCACTAGAGACTCGGGCTATTACTGTTTCGATTCTGGTAATGCATTTTAAGGTGGACCTCAACTTTTTTTGAAATGTCAGCTAAGATACCCTGGCGCTCAAGGCTTGATATAATTTATTTATTTGGTCTACAGAAAAAATGTTTTCTTACAGACAAATGAGAATAGAAAATTTAGATACATAGTAATTTATAATAATAATAATAACAATAATAATAATAACAACATAAAATATCAGGTTTGGTAGCTGGCGAGGCCTAGCCTTCAGTCTATTTTTGTGTGCCTAGAAAGACCTAGTTTCCGCTCCGCGCTGCGGACAGGCTGTTGATCAAGGTCGGTAAGGCCGGGTTTCCGATCCATGTTCCCGAAGTCATTACTTTGAGTCTGTGGCAGGCGGAAAGCTCTAGTTTCCGCTCCGCGCTGTGGACAAGCTGTTGATCATGGTCGGAAAGGCCGAGTTTCCGATCCATGCTCGTATTGTCTTACGCGGTCGCGAAAATATACGAAGCCGATTACAATTGTACTAAGCAGTCATAGATATTGTGTAATTTATCGTTCCCGGTTAAAGATATTAATTTATTTAGTTACAAAAAAGTGATTCACGTTTACGTTTACCTCATAAACTGAACACAAATACAGTTCACCAGCTAAACGATAAGGTGCAATGTAAGGGTTTACATGTTATTTATTCAAAATCTCAAGTAAGGTTTTCTTAATGGTAAAATGTGAGTCGGAGGTGTCAAAATAGTCGTAACGCTTATTAAAGTCCTGGCACAGGCAACGAAAAGCATCATGCATTTCAAAATTTTGTTCTACAAGTAGTTAGCTTAATGGGCTTGTAATGTCTAGAAGGAATACAAAACCTGATCTGGTTCAGTTGAAAGGGACTATTGACCATCCCGTTCAAGATCTTAATCATGAACAAAACCCCGAGCATCTCTCTACGGCTGTGCAGCGTTGGCAAATTTATGAGCTTCAAACGGCTTTTGTACGGTGGGAGATTTAATGTCGAATCCCAATTCAAATTATTTAATGCGAATAATAAGAATTGTTTCTGTACCGACTCGAATCTGTCAGAGTGCGTTTGATATCTAGGGTTCCATACGACAGATCCGTATTCTAAGATCGGCCTGACTAAAGAGGTGAAGAAAGCTTTAGTGACATAAGGATCTCTGAATTCTTTAGCCCATCGTTTGATGAAAGCCAAGACGCCCTTGGCTCTATTAACACAAGAGTTTACATGGGACTTGAATTCAAGCTAAGATCCATGGATACGCCTAGATCGATGAAATTAGTTACCTGATCAATACTATGTTCACAAATGCGGTAGCTATATGATTGAAAGGGGTTTCTAGAGAAACACATAAATTGACACTTTTTCAAGTTCAGTGACATAGAATTTATTTCGCACCATTTAAACACATTACTAAGGTCCAGCTGTAATTGTTTCCTGTCTCCTGGGGCACCAATGAACTTAAATAACTTAACGTCGTCTGCGTAGATCGTTGTTGAATAAAATAAACAGAAGGGGATCAAGGTGTACCTTAAGGTACATCTGACGTCACATGAATTACACGAGATGAACATTTTAACCCTATGTTTCCTGCCAATGAAATAAGAAGAAAGCCAGCGCAGCAGGATTGGAGGGAAACCAATTTTATCAAGTTTATATATTAGAGTTGAATGAGATACTTTATCAAAAGCCTTGCTGAAATCAGTGTAAATGACGTCAGTTTGATAATTACTTTTGAAAACATTGTTCACATTTGTAGTGAATTCAAGAAGGTTTGATACAGTTGATTTACCTTTACAAAAGCCGTGTTGTGATACATCGATAACGGGTGCTATGGAATAAGATAGTTCTTCCGTAACGATTTCTTCAAATAAGTTAGGAATGGCACACAGCTTAGCGATTCCCCTATAATTCGCAATATTCGACCTGCTTCCATTTTTATAAAGCGGCAAGATATACGACTCCTTCCACAAAGAGGGGAAAACTCCTTGCTTTAGAGAAGCATTGAAGGTGTTTGTTAATGGCTTATATAGATAATCAGCACGACTTATTAGGACACAGGAGGGAATACCATCCGGGCCCCTTAGAAAAAAATTTTTTAAACTATTCAAATGAAGGAGAACATTGTCAGCGGAGATTGAAAGAATACGGATGTGGTCAAACTGTGGGAGTGGAAAAGGATAGCTAGAATTTTTTTTCATTTGGCTCGACAGAATAGTTCGATTCAAAATAATAATAATAATTTCAGTGTTGAGGGAAACCCATTTATTTTACGTTTTGAGTTAATAAAATGAGAAAATGACATGGGATTAGAAACGATGTTAATGCGAGTTTTATTAATGTAATTCCTGTAACATTTTCTGTTTAAGGCATTGTATTTATGACGAAGGATAGAGGACGCCGCGTAGTGAGAAGACAAGCCTGATTTTTTTATAAAGTTAAAATGATTTAGTTTTTTTATTTTTTAAATGCTTTAGCTCTGAGTTAAACCACAACGAGGTACGAGGTCCGGTATTTTCTTTAACAAGGGGAATGAGTTTACTGAATATATTATTCAAGATTTTACTAAAGTGTAAGGCACTGTTCTCAACATCCCCATCGTACTAAGGCCACATTATTTCAGACATAGCTATTTTAAGCTCACAGGATGGTGCCAAGGACAACTCAAGTGGTATTACCCACCCAGGGTCTATAGATATGCTAAAGGATCGTCGCGTATTATAGTGCATTTAGCAGTATCATCAATAAACGCTAAATCAAGACATTTACCTAAGTTGTTGATAACTGAATTAATCTGATATAGACCAAGATCGGAAAGTCCGTTAAGAAATTGGTTAAGTACATCCCGAGAAGAATTTGGCACCAGAATTCCATTCACCAGATCCCAGGAAACACGCTAGATTGAAATCACCCAACACAACAATCGAGTCGGAGGGCTTGACCATGGCAAATAAAGAGAGCAATAATGAAGAATATTTAAAGTAAATCGAAGGGTTAGAGTTTGGTGGAATATAAATTGCAACAAGAAAAACCCTACTTGAAGGGCACCGTATTCTAACACATCATCTGAACCAGTGAACTCAACTTTTTCAGAGGAAAAGTCGGTCTGAACAGCTATTAAAACACCCTCGCCTTTTCTATATAAGCGATCATTTCTAAATATTTCATACTTACTACACAATATTTCACTATTAAACACATTCGGTTTTAGCCAAGTTTCAGTAAAAACCAAAATTTCATAATTTAAATCAAAAGACTTTAAGTACAGCTCTGTTAATTTTGTATTTAGACCTCTAATGTTTTGGTTACAAATATTGAAGAAAAAATTACTTCTAAGTTTTTTGATCCTGAGGAGGGAATTTGAACAGTATTTTCATTTCGAGCTCGGAGTTTAAACTCAAACTCTCGAACTAAAGCATCATTGGGCCAGAATTAACCATCAACAATGTTTTGAAAATGGTGGGCGGAAATATCAATTTTGAAGGAAGATATGCTTCTTTCGTATGAAAAATTAAATTTTCTAATAGCTATGTACCGGGGGTTAAGCTTTGATGTTATATAAGACTTAACGTCTTCTACCAAAGTTTCACTAGAAAAGCGCGAAACAAACACAGATTTATTCGCAGGAACTACGATTAATTCTTTGCGTAACGGAGAAGGTCCACTTTGAGATGTAGGTTCAGACACAGCTGTCGTTTTTGCTGCAGCCCTTGTAGTGACACCTGAGGAAGATGCAGCTTGAGATAATTCAACACACGGAGAGCTAAAACTTATTAATTCCTTATTTAAGCCGGGAGTAGGGAGAACGAAAAATGACACTGAAGATGGCACAACGCCGAAATCGGTTTGTCTCCAAACCAAATTTGACAAGGGATGGCGGAAAATCGTTCCACAATACATCATACTCCTACCCTGTCGGAAACACAAACAACCAAAAAGAAGTTCAAAATGATATATTATATATTATCATCTGACACCTTCTCCGATGAACAAATGAGAGATATAAAGCACAAATTTTCACAACTAAAAGCACAGTTTATACCAAGGTGGATAAAAGCCCGTGAAAAAGAAGAAGTTTTTTTGAAAAGTAACGTAGCGTGGCTACAAGGAACTTTTTCAATTCCCAAATGTATGCAACAGCCGCGATCTAGTCGGCCACAAAAAGCGTTTCTAGACTCCTCAGAGAGAAGTAAACGCAGAAATACCAAAGACATTCGAAGCACGGTAGATAAAGAGGTATTGGTGCACGCAGCTCTCACCACATTGCACACTTCTGGTCAAAAAATGCCAACCCTCAAGTAGCAGCTGAAATAACGGGAATTGATTTTGACCTCATTTACCGACTTAAAGTAATTTTAGAAGTCATCTCAAGTGGGCACAAGATTGATTTAAAAAACTTTGCAGACTATACGATTGAAACAGCAAGACATTATATTGATCTTTATCCATGGCAACCTATGACTCCAACCCTACATAAAATTCTTGTACACGGAGCAACCGTTATGGAAAAAGCATTGTCGGTCTCCTCTCTGAAGAAGCTGCTGGGCTAGAAATAAACATTTCAAACTGTACCGGCAGAACTTTGCAAGGAAATTTTCGAGAGAAACGTGTAACCGTGATGTGTTGAACAGGTTACTCCTAAGCTCTGATCCACTCATTAGTAGATTCAGAACAAAGCCAAAAAAAGCATCCAAACCCTTTTCAAAGGAAGCAATTGATATGTTGCTTCCAGCTGAACCAACTAAGGATGACACGAAGTCTGGAGAGTCTTCAGAAGAGGAACAAGGGTCCGATGAAGAATCTTGGCACTCATCATCATCCTAAAAAAGATTTTTATACAAATTTTGTTTTAGAATTTAATTACACATTTATTATCCATTTCATTACAAGATAAAATTGGTTATTTCCATCATTTTATTTGTAACTTATATCTCAAGGAAGTCCATACGCATTTTAACAATAAAAAAAATAATTTGTCTGTTATTCCCTTAGTTGAAGTTGAATTTTATTTTTAAAGAGGTGGTAACCCGCCACATGTTGTTTAGAAATGAAGCCTTTTAAAACCATTTCAATTTNTTTTTATACAAATTTTGTTTTAGAATTTAATTACACATTTATTATCCATTTCATTACAAGATAAAATTGGTTATTTCCATCATTTTATTTGTAACTTATATCTCAAGGAAGTCCATACGCATTTTAACAATAAAAAAAATAATTTGTCTGTTATTCCCTTAGTTGAAGTTGAATTTTATTTTTAAAGAGGTGGTACCCCGCCACATGTTGTTTAGAAATGAAGCCTTTTAAAACCATTTCAATTTATACCCATATTGTAGTAATTCAGTTAACTTAACTATATTTAAGTTTTTACCAGGTGGCAACTCTTTGCATGTATATATATATATATATAGACACCGCCGAGACGAACACGTATTGTTTCTACAATCGGACCACGGCAACATAGAGTCTATCGGTGTCGAACTTTAACCAACTTTATTTTCGTTGCTTTGGAGGAATAATTGTACGTCCTCCACATATATGTTTACTTGATTTTAAACATTTACAGATTTAAACATCGTAACACGTCTTTTCTAAACATTTTGAGTTAAAATTTTTATAAAAATAATTTTGGCCGCCTAAATTGGCCAAATACCCCTATGTGCGCCGGAACTTGTTTAGCGCATTCTAAAACGCTTTATAACCCGGTGAAACAAAAAAGCCTCCTTTTTATCATGGTTTATGGTTTGTATGTAAAAAGACCTGATCTTTCGATTGACTAAAAGCAATGTTAAAAATTACCATAATTGAGAAAAATTACAAATAAATCTTCGTTCAGAATTTTCACCATGAAAATGGGACAATTTTGTAAAACGCATAGTACCATCGGATAGCCCGTACAAAAGTCTATAGAAATCATAGTTTTCGAATTATTTTTCCCATTTTCTGTCTAATTCCTAGTAGTCGAAAAATAGCTTGTTTTGCACCGCTCAGCGCGCTTGGGACATTTGACGTAAATCGCCTCATATATGGATCAAAGATCTGTCAATAAGTATTGAATGTGTGGCATATTTCGTGATGAGTGAAAATCTCTAAAGTGGGCCACCCAAAATTGGATGGTGAAGATTTTTTCGAACAAATCACTTTATTCGGTTTACAACCATAAAAAAAATATAATTTGAACAATTTTGTAAAATTCGAATTTTTACAAGAGTTATTGTTATTAACTTTTTCTTTATGAATTCAGTAATTATTTATTATCCACTGATTCATAGCATGTATCTTGCTGATTTTTTCCACGATAATATTTAATTAGACACGCTTTAGCCTGATTGTATAAATTTTTCAAATAATCATTATTATGTATCAAATTTTTAATTTTTTTTTTAATTTTTATAAACAATAATAATATTTATTACTTATCGATCAGATTTTTTAATCGTTTACATTGAATATCAGTCCTTATTCTATAATACATTACTTAAAAGGAAAAAAAAAACACGGAAACTTGCACGGAGTCGCTCGTTATTAATTTTTTTAGCTCCTGCCACGGGTGCTTTTGCCTTCATGCCGCGTGCCGCGCGGACTCGCAGCGAGCGTGGTTCAACCAGAGAACGTAAATAAAATACATTTTATTTATAAACAGAAGCATAGATTATTTAGTACAATATTTTTTAAAGTTGTATATTTACATAAATATGTACATACATAACATGCATATTTATATATGTACGTATGTATGTATTTATGCATGTATTTTGTCTTTACAGAGAAAAATAAATAATTCTTGACCATCCAATTCTGGGTGGTCCACTTGAGATTTTCACTCTGATATCACTTCACAGCTCGGCATTTCACGTTGCATTTCCAACAAATCAGATGTGGTATCACCATACGCATCATAAAAAGTATAGATGATTTTCAATAAAATAACATTAAGATACGATTTCCAGGCTTCATCTATTGGACTTTAAACCCCTTAACACGAAAACGTGTAAATACTGACGCCATAAATATTGAATGTGTAGCATTTCCGCGCGATCCCTCACTTTGAAATCCAAATATCACCATAAATATTGAACGTTTGACAGGCGCCCCACTCAGTGATAAATTAACGAGTAGACTGCCCAGCGATACTTTTCTTCGATGTGTGGTTAGTTATTTTTGTGGTCGCTGCTACACACACACGCTGATTTTATACACGTTACCAAGCACTCAAAAAGTTACCTATTTTGGTCACAAGTAACCAAATGTGGCAACCGTGGCAGTTATGCTGACTGCGAGGCAAGCGGTGCCGCTATTTTAATATACATATACGCGTTCATTCTCACGATAAACTATAACCCGAAAGCTTTAGGGAAATTTATCTGGACATAAACCAGACAGCTTATACGATGTTTCCACGCTTCGTAATTCGCTCTCTAAGTAATTCCCTAAGTAATTCGTGAATTACCCTGTCTCCACGACACACATTAGTAATTCGTTTGGCAGCTCTAGTTGTTGTTCTTGTTCTGCGCTATTTATTATTATTTTTGTGTACTGCAAATATCGAAGATAGAGCTAAAATTTAAGTTATCATCAACAATTTTAATTTATATAGAGAATATTTTATTAATATTATTCTATAACTAGAAAAAGTGCCAGCAATTGGGACCAGGCCGGTGAAAACTTCGATATATTTCCGATAAATATTAGAGAAGGCACCGATTCGTTCGTCATTCGCATGGTAATTCGATCTGAATTGCCTACAAAGGAGGTAATTCGCTCTCAAAATTTTGTATGGTGAATTACGTAATTCGGAAGGTAATTGGCAAGGCGAATGACGAATGGGAGAGCGAATTACGAACGTGGAAATGCCGTATTACGCTTAAAGCTTTCGCATTCATGTACTCATCCATACGTGCATACTATTTACCCTGCAGGAAATTTCATGGCCTGGTTACACTATGTTTTATACCCGAGATCACTTAGGCACAAGGGTATTATAACTTTGTTAACATAAAATCTCAGTTAGTCTAGACTTAATTTCCGTAACTTAACTTAACTCAATATTTTGGCCAACCTGTTATATGAGAAATTGTGTTGGCGGTTAGTTAAAACTTAACTTACCGTAAGAAACTTAAGAACCCGGAAATTGAGAGTGGTAAGAGAATCAGGCCGCTGTGGTGTAGTGGTAAGCAGTGCGCACTTCCACTCCGCAACGCCTGGGTTCAAACCCTGGTCAAGCAACATCGCAAAAAATATAGAAAAAAGGTTTTTTCTTAACAGCGGTCGTCCCTCGGCAGGCAATGGCAAACCTCCGAGTGTATTTCTGCCATGAAAAACAGCTTCTCATAAAAATACAATCGCCGTTCGGAGTCGGCGTAAAACTGTAGGTCCCTCCGCTCTGTGTGACAACATCAAGGCGCACGCCACAAATCGGAGGAGAAGCTCGGCCAAACACTAACATATGTGTAAGCGCCAATCTATTATTATTGTTAAGAGAATCAGGCTTGCCAGATTTTCGTTTTTGTAATATATAAAAATAAATGACCGCAAACATATTTATTTGCATGAACTTTGTTTGGTGTGGTAATTTAGGCGGCAAACTGCCAAAGAGCTGAAAAAGAAAATACAAAAACAAAATATTCTCGCTTCCGGCTTAAGTCGACGTGTTGAGTAATCATTGATAATTTCTTACGGTAAGTTAAATTATGTTAAGTCTAGACTAGCTGAGCTTTAACGGTTGTTTGTCATAGCCAAAACGAATCGAGATAGATATAGACCAGGCATGGGAAGAGACTTAGCAGCAGTGTTGCCTTTTTGTGAGTAATTCCTCAAAACGTGAGGAATTTCGTGTACGCTTGAGTATTTTTTGAGGATTTTTATTTTGAGGAGTTTTCTCTCAATATATTTGCAGATAACAAATGGAACCATATTTTACACAACAGAAGTGTTAAATCGCTTGCAAATTTTTTAACAAAAAGCTTTCCGAAATTTTATAAAGAGCGCCATACACCATGCAAACATGACTCGTTCAAGAAAAGAATTTTTCCGGTTCACAATGTAAAAGGGTTTGGTTTTCTTCGATTTTTCTCTCTTGCGTCCTCATTCGGTAAAAATTCCGTTGCGAATCAGGCGATTTTATCATACACAACGTAGGCGGTTTGATCAAGCGTCAATTTGGCGGCCAGAAAATCCAAACATTTTGATTTTTGTTCACATTTCCCTCAAACGGCTTGTCAAACGTTCAAACACCCCCATGCACAACATAAATAGCTGTAAGCAAAGGGATATTTCGCTTTGTTTGTCAAGCCGCTTGTGTGGTGTTTTTCGCTCTTAAGCATATCTGCATTTGCTGCTAAATATTCAAAATGTTATCGATAACACTGGACCACAAATTTCACCTTTTTGTCTTTACCAGAAAAGCCGTTATGAAATTCTTATGTAAAATCACCCCCTGATTCCGAAAATCAAGGTTATTTTTAATTCTATGGTACCGTTTTTGAGATATTTGCAATTTACCGTTTTTGCAAAAAAAAAAAAT